>NC_089202.1:21244114-21354306 GCF_963930695.1 Labrus bergylta
AGAGTGGACGAGATGGCAGAGAAAGGGTCGGACAGTTTGCTCCTGCAGGATCCTTGGTAGGTCCGATCCAGCCGTCTATTCAAACATCTCATGAAAGGAGCTCGCTGTCCTTGTAATGAGTGCTGAATTGATCCACAGCTCACTCGTAATTGTGAGGTATAGGCTGTGCTTGGAAATAGCTTCCCATCAGCCTCGTCTACCCGGCATCTCTTAAGGTATTATTATTTTCCATGAGCAGAAGATTAAGATGTTATATGAGCTTTGTGGTTTGTGGGTCCATGGACCTTCTCGGCTGGTTTTGTTATGTGTTGTTAGTTTGTTCAGTGGAGGTCAAGGAGGTCAGACACGTCATCGTGGGGCAGAACGTGGAGGATACTGTCCTTCTAGATTTCAGTGCACATGTGTTCAAACTCCAGCCATTCACATGGTTGTTTGATTTTCTTCCAATCTCTATTTTTTTCTGGGTTTCTTTCCTTCCAGCTTCTGTAAAAGTGGTTAATTGTTTAAATAATTAATATGGCTGCCAGCGTTAATGTACTAATCAAAGTTAAAGTTTATTCTCTTTAAATCACATTTATCACGTAAAGGCGCACTGTACTAAAGGTCAACCACCACAGCTTCTCTCTGTAGTCACAGTGATGGAAAGGAACGACACCACTGCGCCTGCGAACATGTCACTTTCACTTAAAAACAAACAAACTCCAAGACGAGTCGAAAGTAATATCCACCTCCTTACATCAAACATTTCACTTTGTGACCGTTCCTTTTAGCATTTTTCATTGACTTATCGAATCTTTAAAGAATTCCTGTTTCTGCGGTTAAGTTGATGTTGTAACCTTCATTTTACCGGGAGTTCATTATTTTCAAAATAAAAGCAGGTCTGTATCCAGACAGGAAGTGAAGTTTCCTCAGCTTGAGACAGAAATAGTGGAATTTCAAACATGAACATTTGTGATTAATGAGGATTAACTACAGAAATTCAGCCATGAATCACTAATTAACAAATGCATCATGCTGAGTATTGACAGGAAGGTTAAACAGGTGACGTAAACTAATTTCAGCCTTTTCTTTTACAATAAATGCTAAGTGTGACTTATCATCCCTAAAAGGCTGCTATTTCTCTTCTATATGACTTTTTACTTTATTTGAAAATATGGCTTGGCGTCACCAAATGGCTTACATCCAGATCGAACCATTTTCATAATAAACACAAACAATTTTAAATCCTCCTATTTCATTCTTTGGTTTGACCCTGGTCAATGAACTCTGGGACTATGATTGCCATTTTCAAGTGTTTTTCCCTCCATCTATTGCTGATTATTTCATTCAGCATGGACTTAGTTGATCATCATTGCAACAAAAACTGAAGGTCACAGCGAAAGGAATTCACCTTCGACTCTCCCTCTTCTCTCTTTCTCTCTTTCTTTTCTGAACCAGCTACATAGAGAACCAAGCGGGCCTGGAGAACATAACAGAGATCGATCTCATAAACTACAGAGAGCTGAAGAACCTGTAAGTCATGTTTTTCTCATACTACAACGTAGCTACTGTAAGACAACGACAAATGTTCAACCAATTATTACTCCTTATATCAGGCAAACATGTTATTTTTCTGTTACACTGTTAACGATAAAGTTCGTTTAAGAAATTCTCAGTTTAATATTCTGTATAAATAAGAGTTTAAATTCAGTTTATAAGCCACAACTTTGCAACACAAATTGGATAATGGTCTTGAGCTTGTAGAGCGCTTTTCTAGTCTTCTGACTGCTCAAAGCTCTTTTACACCGCAGGTCACACCTACACATTCACACGCTGATGGCAGAGGCTGCTGTGTAAAGTGATCATCAGAAGTAACTAATCCTATTCATACACATTCATACACCGCTGATGAAGCAGCAGGAGCAACTTGGGGTTAAGCGTCTTGCCCAAGGACACGTCGGACATGTTGCTGCAGGGGCTGGTGATCGAACCACCGACCTTCTGATCGATTCTACTAACTGAGACCACAGCTGCCCGAGGGAGCTGATGGCCTAGCTGTTAGGTTGCACCCCATACACCAAGGCTACAGTCCTCCAAGCCACACTGACTGCAGGGTACACACCGACTCCCCACCCAGAAACATTCCAAGTCAACCCAAAAAAAAGCAAAACATGAAAATCCAACCTCACATGGAGGCCCATAACTGATGATTGAGCGGCAATACATTTGTATAAGTCTATATTTTATTTTTTAAGGTTAAAGCAACTGATTCTACCTTTTAAAAAAGTAAACGTAGATTATTTTCAAAGACACTTATCAGGTTGAAGATGAAGATAACACTGAACTGACTTTTATTCCTGTCACATTAACTCCTAACTTCATGCCCCTGTGCTTTTGTTCTGATGTTTTATTGTGCTTCCTCCCCTCCCTCTTCAGCACGGTCACGTCATGTAAGCTGAGGCTCATCTCCGCCAATGCCTTCCAACACAACCTCAAGCTGCAATATGTGTAAGTGTCCTTGTCGATACAAAAGGATTGTCTTGCCTCGTGTCATGTTTTGACCTGTGTGTGGGTCAACCTATTTGTCTGTGTCACTCAGGGCTCAGATGGCCTATTTACCACTGCACATGTCACACATGAAGGTAGAGCTTCATTTCTCAAACATTACAGTGACTCACCCCTCGTTCGAGTAGGTTATAACTCATCCACACATCCGGTAAATATGTGAGCTCATTTGAGATAATGGAAGAATAAATGACCTTCATTACACCGTCTCTCAAGGTGAGGTAAAGCTGTTACAAATATGCAGTTGCTTTGGACCCCAGTATTAACCACGGGCTTCACCTAAGTACTAAGCAGTGGTTCCCAACTGGTGGGTCGGGACCCAGAGACGGGTCGCGGAGCCATTTTCAGTGGGTCAACCAACTTACATGCGCTTACATATTTGTTTTGTTCAGTTTCTTGCGCCTGTCACATGTGTACCGACTGAAGATGACACAAAGCCACACTGGGGAGCGAATGCATGGAAACCAATACATATTCCAACTGGCAGGGCCAAGGGTTCAATTATTTGTTTTCCTTGCTCCCAAAAGTTCATGTCAGATGGGTTAGCCATTGGGGCTTATCCATTACCAGCTCGATTCCTGCTCAGGTCCACAAGGGGGAGGGGGGGCGGGAGAGGTGGGGGGAATCAGGGACAGCATCTTTTAACTGAACGTAATTTTGTCATTTCAAGATTAATGCAGTTATACTGTATCAATAAAGGGATCATTTGTTTAAGCTTTAAATTAATCAAATTCTGACATTCCAAAAACAAGTTTTATCTCCCTTTTTCCTGCAATACAAACGTAATAAAACGTCAAATTATGCTGTTGTGTGATAGATAGATAGATAGATAGATAGATAGATAGATAGATAGATAGATAGATAGATAGATAGATACTTTATTGATCTCGAGGGAAATTCAAAGCATCCAGTAGCAGGTTACAAAGACGTACATGACATGAAACATTTGTTACAAACCTACTATGGAAAAAGGTCTCCCTTTATTATCCACTTTGTTTTACTATTTAAAATGTAAACAAATATTTAAAGCTTTGGTGTTTCATTTGTCTAAAAAACGGTTTCATTTTAGAATCCAGGCCCAACAATGAAAAACGTTCTCTTAAGACTGATTGACTGGAGGCTTTAAATCTGTCTAGTCAACAGCAGCAGACCTTTATCGCAACCATCTTGTCCTCATCGTTTTACTGAGCGTGTGCGACATGTCCGATGTTGTTTATCTGAGAGACAGGAGGCGGCTTTTGAGGACCAGAGTTTCGTGGTTGTAGGCGGGGTGAGCTCGAGAAATTGGAGAAGACATCCACCAGTCACCTTTTACTCGCTCACTTTGGCGGATTATCGACAACTGATGCATAATAAATACACTCCACTAAGGGTCCATTATCACTTAATCAATACTTCACTGTGGAGGGAGAGGGTGGGCTAGGCTTTTGGGGTGGGGGGGGGGGGGGGGGGCATGGGGGAGGTCTGATGTGACAGATGTGTTTCTAAGATGAAGAAGGACTGAATATAATCAAACTAGACAGGGGACCCCACTTTGGCTTTTCTCCATTTGCCATTTTCTTTACCCACAATCCTCCCTGAAACGAATCGTCTTTACAAAATTACTTTCAGTCTAAAGACGGCAAACAGAACATGAGCTGCTGTCCCTGATTCTCCTCTCCTCTCCTCTCCCGCCCCCCTCCCCCTTGTGGACCTGAGCAGGAATCGAGCTGGTAATGGATAAGCCCCAATGGCTAACCCATCTGACATGAACTTTTGGGAGCAAGGAAAACAAATAATTGAACCCTTGGCCCTGCCAGAGTGAATATGTATTGGCTTCCATGCATTCGCTCCCCAGTGTGGCTTTGTGTCATCTTCTGAGGGAGGTTTTTATTTACAGTCTGGTTTCTTGGCTGTCTTTGGATCATTTGAGAACCCCTGTGATGATATATTATCAGCCTGAGAGGATTGACAAAAGGATATGCAGCATTCATCAATCACAGGATTTTGAAGGCTTGGCATTTATAATTTTTAGATGTAGGATTATGTTGTTTAAAATGTTAGATTTACCTATTTTTTTAATATTAAGGGTTGCTGCATTTCTAGTTGCCTCTGAAGGCTCAGGTTAGGCACACATGTTCTTTAAGCTAAATGCTAATGGCATGCTTCCATGTTCATAATAATAATTGATTGCAAGTTTGATTGCATTTAATCCAAAATTTGTTGAGATAATTAATATAAAACCTGTAAAACATAAAGAGCCTGTGTCCGCTAACGTTGTTTTTTTGCGCTGGGGGGCGCCCACAACCTCTGCTTCAGAGCGTTTCTCACCTGCTTGCTGTTGCTAGGTTACCAAAGTGTATTTCAAGTGTATTTCCTTTATTCAAGAAAATACAACCAAGAAAACGTGTAAACAATGTAAAGGATTGTGTAATCCTGTTCTGGCTTTAGCAGCAGCTTTAGACCTTGAGATCGATACCATCGAGAAAGACCAGTCAGATTCATTTATCTTCCACAATAATTGTTGGCAAAGCTGTTATCAGAAGTTTTTTGATTCTGATTGTTTCCAGTGGGTTGTTTGCCAGAAGGCCAAACATTGCCTCTTGTTTTTTTTTTTTTTAGAAGAACTCCTCTCTTCATGAAGACAGAAAATTAAGACTTTTCTCCTTAGATGAAACTCTGAGTTTTTCAGTCTGTGAAGCTGAGCAGCGTCCTTCATGAGAACTGTTTGTGTCTCTGGACTAATCACCTATTGTACTGAACACTACGCGAACAGAGAGACAGAGAGAGAGAGAGAGAGAGAGAGAGAGAGAGAGAGAGAGGTGTGCTGGAGCCGTTTGTGAATGCTGCTCCTGCCTGGTGAGAAATACTTGCCAGGTAATTGATCAGAACCCATTTGGATGCATTAACGTTTTCCACCGAGAGTAATTCAAAGCAGGTAAGCAGTGCTCCGAAAGTGAGCAATCAAACCGCAGTGTGACTCAACGGCACAACAGGACGAGATTACAACAATGAAAAGAACATTTTTACTTAGGTTTTTCTTCCATTTAGGCTGCCAATAGTTTTATATTTTATCATGTAAGATATATCATCGGTCTTAAAGGAACATATGAGGAGATGTTGGATTGCAAAAGTCATATACTCACATTACAAAGGCTTTAAAAAAAACAACTATTTGTGCATAGTGTTGTAGTCAAGACCACAGTAATCGAGACCAAGACATACCCGAGACCAGACCAAGATATTTAGGGATCAAGACCGAGTCAAGCCCAAGACCAAGACCAAGACAGGGCGACACTAAGACAAGACCAAGACCATAAATAGCTTTGAAAAATAATCAACTTGTGTGCACGGGGCGTGTCACTCACCGTAACGCTGGCAAGGTTGCAGCCATAAACAGGGGATAAAAATCTAACCACAAATGAACTAAAGTTGTTTGTTGTTTTAGAAAGAGACATTTTCCTTCTAATCACAGTAATGATGTGGACAAATAGTCTTTCAGTGGTGGTTTTGATCAGGCTTGATATCAAGTTGAGTACGCCCAGTCTGAGATCGAGACAAGTAAGAGTAAAAATGCTTTCAGTTCCGAGTAAACAGTAGATCAAGTACTTCAAAAAGTGGACTCGAGACTGGTCTTGAGACCGTTTGAGAACAAGACTGAGTTGTACAACACTAGCATCTAATACAGTAAAGATAAGCTTGATACCACATTTAGCTTTTCCAAACCACAGGTTGTGACATTCTGTTTATCCATTGAACAGTTAATCAAATGTTGTTAATGTTTCTTTTTCTCTTCTTTCTGTCTCGTAGGAACCTGGCATCCAACTTCCTCGAACACATCTCCTGGAGGGTGTTTCATATTCTCCCGCTGCTCAACCTGTTAAGTGACTTCACATTCATAATGAGACCACTCTCAATCACTCAAATATGTTTTCTAATAACCAGGAGGTCAAGTTGGCTTTAAAAGAGGAAATAATCTGACTGATTGGGCTCCACGGCGACAGAAGGGGCACAAAAAGCACCTCAATCTGCCACTGCCTGTGACCAGCTCACTTGTTCAGTATCAGTGGTAATATCGGTACATTTAGTAGCCTCAGTCTTGATTCAAAGTTGTCTGTTGCCAACAATATTTTTAGGAACTCGACCTTTCATTTGTCAAACATTTGGACACTGTAAGATTTGCATTTATGGATGATATGAAATTCTTTCAAATGAAGATGTCAAATGTATCAGCTGGTTCTTGCTGCCAATTTATCAAATATGCTCGGTCAGAGGTCAAAGGCTTCAAACTGGGTTCCCTTTTAGCAACATACTGGACATTCTTTACTTCATAATGTTTCAATAAAATCCATAAAACTAAGGTCAAATACAAGAAAGGCATCCCTGGATTTTGTCTGATACATGACTTTCACCCAAGTGAAAACAAAGCTCTAGACTGCCTCTTTATAAGAATGAGACGGAAAAATGTTGTCCATAACTTTACACTCTTCAATTTTCACTTCCCAAATCTGGTAGTTTTGGTGTTGAACTCTGACTAGACTGCGGCCAAATTGATGGACAAGCGTTCTAAAATATGTAATATTTTTCATGGAGCTTTTGAGAGTTTAGCAACATGACCCATATTTATTGTTGGACACTGGTACCTTGCAGATGCAAATCCAACATTAGAGGTGTACCTGCAGCGTCGTAGTTTAAAGTATAGAGCCACGCCTCAGTATTTGATTAGTTAAAAGATTAGTCAATTTGGTATTAAATTGAATACATAATCTGAAAAATGACTTCTGCTTGTTGTTTTTCCTGCTATTGAAGAGACTGGAGGGGGGGGGGGGTGAGGGGGTGAGGATATTGTAATGTTTAAAAGGCAACTAATGGTGTTTTCACACATGCACAGAGCTTCAGAAAATGATATTTAGGGGGTTAGCTGCATGTGTGAACGCAAGCAGTCGAATTTTATACCCCGACTTTAGCCTAACATTGGCTGGCAGGGCAGAACACAGCTGGTAGCATTGAGGAAAACTTGTGAGAAATGTGAGATTCTCTTTTCTGCTCACTGGTTTGTTCTTTTCAAATCGTTTATTGTTGATTAACTTCTTGTGGATTCACTTTTCTTTACCATGTGTGGAAACTGTCTATGTTACCAGTCAGGGGAGAGCTGATGTTCCTCTCTTTCTCTCTTCAGGGTTTTGAGGGACAACCCTCTCGTTTGCTCGTGTGACCTTCACTGGCTCCAGGAGTGGCAGCGTAGTAAACGCGGTGACGTGGATACTCAGATGTTGTCTTGTTTCTCCAACGAATTGGAAGTACCACTCAACTCTTTGGTGATAGAAAACTGCAGTGAGTTGGCCTTTTGTTTTGATATCTGTATAATGCACTGTATAATACTCGCACATATAGCTGTGCAAAGCATTCAAAATATGATCAAATCTAATGACAAAATATTTCTGCTTATTGTTACTTTACTCCGATGTTTAACCTTCATTTTGTCACTTTAAAGTTGTTTTCAAAGCCTCTGCTAAATGAGATATGAAAATGTTTTATCCAATCTGCTGGAAAAGGAAATAGAAAAACATTCTTAAAAGCTTTCAATAAAGCTTAAAAAAAGCAGCTGCAGAGAAAGGCAGGGAAGAAATCCGCTCAGCATTGTTGCTTTAATCACATACAGTAGGAACATGTTGGAACATCTTGTTGCCAGGAAACATATGAGAGACCTGGGGCGCTGTTTCTTAGAACCACTCGTACTACTAATAAAAAAAAAAAATAGTAGTATTAGTGTTACCATCAAATCAGTGACCTGAGCTCTATGCTGTCTCCTCTGCTGCTCTCAGGTCTGCCCGAGGTGAAGATTTACTCCAGATCCAAAGACAAGATTCAAGAAGGAGGAAACCTGACTTTTGAGTGTATCGTGACGGGAAGCCCAACTCCCAATGTGAGATGGAGAACCGAGAAACTCCGCTCCCGCTTCTTAACACAGGTAGAGTCAAAATTACAGTAAACGTTCATGACATTTAGATAATTAAAAGATAATGTTCTTTATTCTGTACGAAACAAAACTTGAGAATTGAAGGATATAGTTTGTTATATGTTGCACAGATTGTAAAGCCACATGGAGACACATTTGTGATGAGCATGCAGGTAAATTAAATTGACTACACACTTAAAACCCAGCTTGAACAAACGTTACATTTTTTTGCAAACCCAGGAGATTTGCTTTGTTTTCCTCTAAACTTGAAAAAAAAAAAAAAACATCCAACCTTTCATTCTCTGTACAAAATCTCTGAAAAACTAAAAATCTGCAGGTTAAAGTCGATATTTTCCTTAGCATCGAGGAAATCATCAACTTGCACTGTCAAAAAAATGAAAAATAAAACAAAAGCCAACCCTAGATTGCTTCTGCTGGTGAAGCTAAAATCCTGATTTATCTGATCTCACCTTGGATCTTAATTGTCATCCAAAATCTGAAGTCTTCAGCTGTAACAAATATAATTGCTTATTGCAGAGAGGGTCAGGCAGCCAGACGAACAAAACTCTTCAATGTCACAAAGAACTTGACGTTCAAAAAGAGGAAAAAAAAAGCAAGGCCTACACAGTCATACCTGAAAAATGACAAGAGAATGAAAGAAATACAATTCGAACCTGCCTTCATTTCCTCTTGGCTGTCAAATTGAGTTTAAATTCTCATTTGTCCAACGGCTCTGTGCCTCTCTAACACATCACTGTGAAGTCTGAGATCCCTCTCCGTCCAGGATGTCATGTGTTGTGGACAGAATTTGCTCAATAGCCTCCCAAAAAAAAAAACATGAAACCCCCCTCGCTCTATTTGATCTCTCTTTATTGATGCTTTCAACTTGAAAATGCACTTTCACTCTCACTGGCTTTTAACAGTGTCTGAGTGTTGTTGCTCGTATAGCTGCATTTGTCCGAGGGCAAACCTCTACAGGGACTTTTTGTCTGTGTGTAGATTTTCAAAAAACTTTTATTTTAATTAACCTGTCCTTTTCTATTTGCTCTTCTTCCTGCACTCTAGCTGGGCTTTAAGCTGTATAAATAAAGTTCGGTGTTTGGATCTATTGATCTGTAGAATAGTAAATCTGATCTTATTTTCATCCTATAACCTGCAGATACCTCTAAGTGATCCATATGAAGCTGTGACAAATCTGCATTAACCTCCTTTTGCTCTTTGTGTGTGCTGTCTGCTACTGCAGGAGAGAGTCAACGGCTCCAAATTACATGTGGACCTCTTCCTCACCAACGTTTCCTCCAGCGACAACCTGCACAACCTTACCTGCGAGGCCGAGAACCAAGCCGGGCCAGGGGAGGATATGGAGCAATTGGACATTGAGTGTAAGTGCCTTCAAAAAACCCCCCAAAAAAACAACACACTCTTGAAAGCTCACAGGCTCAATACAAGTCGTCGGGGCTTAATGGAGGTTAGGGCGAGAGCACACCGGGGCCATTTCTCGAGTGCAGGCAGGGTGGACAGGCAGAGAAAAAGGAAAATGCACTGCACTGATTTCTTCTAAATGCCCCCTCTCCAAATACGAGCATGTACCCACCATGCTTCTAATGGAGCTCTTTGTCATCTGCCACTCAGTCTGGCGGCCGGTGAGAAGTGTTAAAATCACGAGTGAAGTGCTGCAGGTATGGCCCGCCATTAAACGCAGGGATACAATGAGGGGACAAAAAGAGAGAGCGAACTTTCCTCACCTCGCTCTTAAAGAACTCCTTCACCTCATATACACTGCACTCCTGAATTACAGTTGCAGCTTGACCCTGGAGGTTTGCTGTTGTTGTCTCCTCTCGGATGCATTAGTGCATCGGGAGGCTGGCGCAAACCGAAAGAATGACAGCACCCAGCGGTCCCACAGAAAACGGAGTCAGATGCATTAGTGATACATTACTGAAGCGAAATACTGCCCAAACAATCTCATATATCAGCAACTCAGTGACACTCATTAGAAAATAAAGCCAAAAAGAGCAGGGCCGCCAATCAGCTGGAGCCAAATGCACAAGCATCAAGGGACAGATAATGAACGTCAGGAAAATGGGGCTGATAACCCGCGCGAAGATCTGATTTGAGCCTGTGCTAATGGACTTTTCCCTCCTACTCCGGAAAATCGCTTCATCCGCAGTGATTGGCAGTCTGTAAATGCGTTAGTGCAGCTAATCTATCAACATCAGCCCCCCTGGTGGACGGACACTCGTTAACCGCTAGCCCTTTAATTACTCTTAATTACCTCCCAGAACAGTGGGTGTTTACTGCTGAGTGGCTCTCTGTCCCATTGATTCATGGCACTCGTGTGGGTTCCCTCTCATAAAAGAGCCTTTCTACTTGGTGTTTTTTTTTTTTGCAAAGTCATTTTTTTCAATCTTTCGGGTTAAAAGGAAAATTAGTATCTTTATGAATACCCATCATAAAAGACATTAACATTTTGCATTGAAGCCAGGTATCATTTTGTGAATACGCTTTTTTTCCTTTTTTCCAAAATGTTTTTTGTCTGCCGTGAGGTCTAAAAAACTAGCCGGCTCATTAAACATAATTCCAGCCTTCCTTTTAAACCCTGCAGAGATAAAGCTTGTGTAAGATTAGTGGGGGCTGTTAATGGATAATTAGTTAAATGTGATAAACAGCACTTATTTTCACTCAGTGTAACAGACTTCAGCAAGGCGAGACAAATGCCTCGGTATCCCCCTTAGCGCAGCACTTTGTGAGGCTGGGTCATGGGTTAAGAGCAGCGCGAGGGGTCTCTGCTCTGTTCGATCTAGACGAGGCCATTTCCTGTTACTCGATGTCCGGAGGAGCTTCCAGGTAGCTTTTTGTGGTCGGGGGCACGAGGACGACCAGGATTCATTATTCATAGCAGGTCAGCACAGGTTTGCAGTACAGATGGAGAACATTGATTCATGGAAACTCAGAGGGAACCTATTGGAAACTTCACCAAGCGTTACACATGATCAAGGTGCACATTCAGCATGTAATCGTAGCATTTAATGTAGACGTTTAGGGGAATGTGTATGTGCCCAATGGATCCAATATCTTCTTTACACAGGGGCGAGTCCAGACACTTTTTTTACTGGGGTGGCCCAACTGGGGTAACCTTCCATCCATCCATTATCTATATCGCTTTTCCCGTTGGGGCCACGGGGGGCTACAGCTGATCCCAGCTGTCATTGGGCAAGAGGCGGGCTTACACCCTGGACTGGTTGCCAGTCAATCACAGGGCCAAAGTAACGGTGGCAAGGAAAAACTTCCTTTTAACAGGCAGACCCGTTGAGCGGACTCAGACTCTACTGCGACCATGTTGGGTTTGGAAAGAGATGCAGAATGAGAGAGACAAAGGAAAACCAACAGAGCAACAACAATAACATGAACAATAATGCAAACAGCAGCTAATACAGATTTATGCCCCCCCCTCACTCTGACATCTCTCCGTTAGTGCATGTCCATAGGATCCTGTTTGTGCATGTGTGTGTATTTCAGCCTATGTGTGTGAATGTGTATGTCTCAATAACAGAGTGTAAAACTGAATTTCCCCCCTCACAGGATTGATAAAGTATATCTTATACCTGTCAAAGTCAACACCCCTTAACCCTCAAATCTCTCTTCTTCCTGCAGTTCCAGTCAAAATCCTCTTCCTGTGGGATGCTGTGCAGCAGCATCACTGGTGTTTTCCCTTTGCAGTGGATGGCAACCCTGAACCGACCATCATGTGGCTCTGGAACGGCAAAAAACTAAAGGAGAGCATTTACATGTACACTCAGCTCATCCCGGACACAGCTGACGGATCAGTGAAGCACGGTTGTCTCTTCCTCAACAAGCCCACACACTTCAACAACGGCAAATACACTCTAATCGTGGAGAACAAACTGGGACGGGCGGAGGCCACAGCCAATGGGATGTTTATGATCAACCCCTTCGAAGATCCTGAGGGGATAATTCCAGGTGAGTTTCTGAGATTCTGTTGTTGTGGAGTTAGGCTGCAGAGAAAATCACTCCCATGATTCCTCGCCAGCCTCAAGGTCATATTTTCTTATAGATTTGATTGAGAGCCCCCTGGTGGCTGAATTTATATACGGTGTGTTTAAAAAAAAAATCGCCAGATATAGAAACATTACAGTGAAATCACTGTAGCATACTTAGTATTCATTCAGACTTAATCAGCTCAAAGTTTACTTTTGAAAAAGTCTTTGTGTGAATGTCTGATGAGTCAATAAACGGTCAGAACATCCTTGAGTATAGCACAGATTACAGATTGTGTTTTTTCTTTCCTCCCATATGCCAGTCCCTGACGTTGTTCCAAGTAAGTCTTTGAACGATTTTTACTTCACTTAAAATCTCAGCATGGCTTCTAAACACTTCGTGGTCTGTGTATGTTTTCTTTAACGTATGTAATTTCTGCGTCTCAGTTCCAACAAACAAATCAAACATGGACGTCACAGAGAACCCCGAGAGTCGAGTGTTTGTGGTACGTTTGCATGTCATTCCCAGTACAAATTTAATAACCAATAATGTCAGTAAGATAATTTGAAATGTTTTTTTTCTACTTTGAACAGGTATCTGTTGCTGTGGGTCTCGCTGTGTTTGCCTGCACTTTCCTCCTCATCATGATTCTGGTGATTAACAAGTGTGGCCAGAATACGAAGTTTGGTATTCACCGTAAGTCAGTTCACACTCTCTGAATTAGTGCATGGATAATAAAGCTGTGAGAGACATATTATGAAGTTTTGGATGTATGCTAAGCTTTGTTGAAGTTACCTAGGAGGATATATACCCCTATCTTGTGTGGATGTTAAATATTGAGGCCAATAACTTAGCTCAGCAAAGCAGATTGCAAACAGCTTTTTTTTTTCCTTAACTGAGACTTGCAGGGTGCTGTCTCCAGATAACACGTGTTATGAATTGGCATATACAAATAATGATTGGTTGAGTGATGATTAGTTTCTGATACAATTTTTTCCCCCTAAAACGATGTCCGTTATGTCCCCTCAATTACGGATTAATTAAGTGTTGAAACTTTTTCAGTTTTTCAGATTCTCTTTGTCCATGTTTTGAAAACCTGCAACAATGCAGTAAGACCGTGAAACAGAAGTTTGGCTTGAAAGTGACCTCAGAGGAAATTATTCACCGTTTGAAAATGGGGAATTTGCCAGAAATACAATTTGGTTTTCCATGTCATTCAGATAATTCAACTTCCGTTTGTCTCTGATTTATCGCTGTGCATCCGTGAATAAAGCCAAGCAGATGACATTTCCCTCTCAATTTGGATACTTCCGTTAGAACAGGTAAATGTAGTACATCGCGTCAGCCATCGAAAAAGGCTTTTGTGTACTTACCAAAAAACAGACAATCACATTTGACATTTCTTCTTCTTATTTTAAATAGTGAATTTCAACCATGCGGAAGATTATCACAGGCATTATATGTTTAAATGCTTCACATCATATCTTAAATGTCAGTGTGAAGGCATTTATGTACACAAAATGGCAAGTACAAGTGCGGAAGACTCAACGACCGCCTCAGCCCCGAACGGCTGACAGACAAGAGAAGTGGAAGAAGCCATAATCAAAGGTTCTGCCAAGTTATTCTTTCAAGTCTCAGAAGGTTCTGTCAGACTTCCGGAAAGTAATGCACATGAGGGACTCAGTAATATAGGACTTCCACCGAGCTGTAAGTTTGCACACAGGCAGCCGCTGTGCCTTAATTACTGAGGAGAATGGCGGTAGAAACCTCCCTTGGCCTTCACCACATGGTAAAGGCCATTAAAGAAGATGGATGGATGGATGGATGGAGGAACAGCTAGACGTGGTATAGCTTCGCTCAGAGTCCCCCCCACCCCCCACCCCGCCCCCCACCCAACACACACGCGTACACACTCATCTGCCCTTCTCACTCTCAAAGTGCCTAAGTGGGCCTGATTGCCTAAGTGGACCCTGCTCCCTTTTTCCTTCCCTCCATCGCGCTCTCTTTGTTGTTCCATTTTCCACCGTGTTGGACTCTGGGGGTTCTGTGGTTTGCCTTGCTGAGTGGGGTTTTACAATTTGGGCCCCGCTTGTTTGGCCTTTAATACGCACCATAGTCAGCGGTGGCAAACCATTCTTCCTCCAAGTTTCATTTTTCTGTTCATTGAGGCCTGATTGCTGCGTGGTTGATGATGGTGATTATTAGAGCTTGTCATCATCTGTCACCATGGCACCAACAAATGTGCAGCCGAGTTTGCAGCGGAGAACAACGATTTATTGGGGGGAAAAAATGGGTTCTGAATTGCTTCTGTTGATGGCCGCTGCAATCACAACTGTTTGGAGGCTGATTAGGTGTTGCATATCTCACACTTTGGCTTGTTTGTGTCCCTTCACTTTTCATTAGGTTCATCAGTTTTGGGCACTGAGGACGACCTGGCTGTGTCGCTCCGTTTCATGAACTTTGGAACGAGTCCGCCCTCTTCCGATGAAGACTCTGGTTTATCCAGCTTTGTAGAGAATCCACAGTACTTCTGCGGCATCATCAAGGAGAAAGACATGTGTGAGTGCTGCTGCTGAACCTGTTTACACTCTGCTGGGGTGATGTGGTTTGCTACTAAATATACTCATCCTTAGTCCCCAAACTTTTATGAAATGTCAGTGGATTAAAGTTGGAGTTAGAATTTGGGAAAGGCATTTTTCTGGTCACTCAAGTCCATGTTTTTAACAGTCAAGTTTAACAATCTAGTAATCACAAAAGGCACAAAAAAAGGATTTTAAACAACAGAAACTACATAAGAGATATTTATAGCAAATATGATAAGAAGATACATGTAAGAAGACATTTCATTGAGTTTTCTTTTTGTATCTCATGTTCAGTTGTGCAGAATATCAAACGTCAGGACATTGTGTTGAAGTGGGAGCTGGGTGAAGGTGCGTTTGGCAAAGTCTACCTGGCAGAGTGTGCAAACCTGAGCCCAGACAGCGACAAGATGCTGGTGGCCATCAAGGTGAGTGAAATGACACCGCTAGCTTTCCCTGTTAATGTGGTTTTATCCCCACAAAACTTTTGGAGAGTTTTCACATATGCACTTCAAAATTATTCGAGAATTCCAGGGGGAATTTCTCTGAAATCCTCCTGAAATTCTGGTTGTTCACACATGCACCTCTCGGAGGGAGACTATCCCAGTCGGGCAGGAATGGGGCGGTGGGTTTCCTGTGGCTAGACATGACGTAAACAGAATGACTCAAAAGTGGTGGATGAAGAGACAGAGTCTGCTGTACATCACTATAAACAGAATATTTGCCTTTACATCAGTGCTATGTGTAGGTTAATTTGGTGCAGGTGAGACCTCACTGGTCACAGTCTATGGCCATGCAGACTTATCAGTGGCGGCTCTAGACCACTTTTACTGAGGGGGCCAAACTGGGGACAGTTTTTTTGTCAGAGGGGAACATTAAACCCAGGTGAAAAATAGACAAAGATGATCGCTTTAAAAATATATTATGCTAAATAATAGCGCACATCATTAAATACCGCAACATAAAATGCCATGATTGATATTTGTTTCAGTAACAGTATTTAATACTAGATTGTGAGTCCGGTTGTTGAGTCAAATACTGTGTATGTATTATTAGGGGGGCTCTTCCTTTTGGAGGGGTGGCCACAGGCCACTCACCCCGGAAACTTCTGGAGCTTTTCAAGCAGTTTTGTGCAGGTCTGAACAAGGCTTTAGTGAAGCCATAATTTAAGCCGTAACTGCCAATTTGCTCATGTTCTGTGCGCGCTGAATTCAGTCAGCGTCACAGTTTTGCGCTGCCACACTGGGTCATATTTCTGGAGAGTTAGCGCAGCCATCAGTGCTGTACACACGTGCCTTATTTGACTTAATGTTGATGAAGTGATGGAAAATCGAGTCCTTTTATTGTGTTTTATTTTGAAATTGACTGGACGATCTGTGCTTTTCCTTGTCCGACTTCCTGTCTGGGTTGATCTATTCTGTCCAGCTTGACGCGTGCTTGCAGCGAGCTCCATCCAAAAACAGACTGAAACAGAGCAGAGCGTAGTGGTGCTGCTGGCACACTGCGGAGATGAACCTCTGCGCTTGCTGTGGAAACAGGAGCATTGACTACAGTGTGTGGCGCTGACGGACTATGTAGAAATTGGCATTCAGTGTGGAGTGAGTTATAAGCCTCCTGCTGTGAGGCGCATGTGCAAGAAAATCAGGAAGATTTCAGGGGGCAGTCCCTGAAATCATCCCAGCTCAGGACCTTTGTTGCCCTATTTGAGTTAGAGCTCTCCGCTGATCCACTATCTTATTCAGATAAAAATATCCCAGTGGTAAATATGTCAATTTAAGCACTTGATACTTCACCAACAAGTGTCAAAGTAAGTACACTGCACTTATACTTAAGTCCTTTTTATACTGATACACCATCCTGTGGTTTTAGAGTGAGAGGACTGCCAGGTGGTTTAATACTGAGCTCAGGCTACAGCAGGTTAATGTGAATAACCACAGTGAATAAAACAAGCTCATGAATCTGACTCTGCTCAGATTTATCATGCCATTAATCAGATGTATGCCTTAATGACAACAAATCATCACTCATTGCTAGAAAAGGACTCCTGCCTCTCTAATAATACACACATATCCTCTATAACAGAATCTTTATTTGTATTTTTCTCTAACACAACTCATTTTCTTTTAATATCTTACTCATGGCTGCCTTAAATAATCTTGATTTAAGGTAATTATTTTGACTTTGAGTCCAGTAAAAAATGATCTTTTTGTCATTGCACACTTGCCTTGTGTGTCTCCAGACTCTAAAGGACGCCAACGAGTCGACCCGGCAGGACTTCCAGAGGGAGGCGGAGCTTCTGACGGTGCTTCAACACCAGCACATCGTGCGCTTCTACGGCGTCTGCACTGATGGAGAGCCGCTTGCCATGGTGTTTGAGTACATGAGGCACGGAGACCTCAACCGGTTTCTCAGGTATGAAGCAGATAAACTTCATGATGCGTTCAAGTCATGTGTTCAATTTTTTAAAACAGTGAATTTAACATAAATCCTGTGATGAATGAATAGTTCAGCAATACTGAAACCTGAAGTTTTTTTAGTTTTTTAAAGATTTGTTTTGGGGCTTTTTGTGCCTTTATTGGAGGGATAGGACAGTGGATAGAATTGGGAATCAGAGGGAGAAAGAGAGTGGGGAATGACATGCAGGAAAGGAGCCACAGGTTGGATTTGAACCAATTAGAAAAACAAGACTATAATATAAAAAGACAAACAACTGTATAAATAATGTGACTCAGTTCAGTGACTGTGGTTTTCTCCTCTGCTCGACTGTGTGAATGTTTTTAGATGTTGAGACCTTCTAACACACTGTGGTAGTTGACCACAGATCTCTAAAGCCACACTGAGCTGCTGCAGTGACGTGGAAGTCAAACCTCATCTGTACTTAAAGGGTTAAACCCACTCGGCTGACCTCTGTGTCGTTCAGTGGTCGCTCAGCGTTTCTTTGATCTCTGTGTGTTTGAGAAGAAATGCACTGAGGTCTGTCTGCCGTGTTGGTGATTAAAAGCAGATACATTACCCAGGAATTCATTTTCATTGTTACTGTGGTACAAAAAGAGGTTTTGATCGTGTTTTTTTTTAAAACAAAATCTTATCAAGGTGTAAATTCCATGCATGGTGACGACACTAGTAACATGTAAACACTCATCTCTTAGGAAAAGAAATGTAGTGTATAGGTAATCCACCTCTCCTGCAGGTGAATTTGTGACGATAATATTGGAAGCATTTGTACTCAACTGTACAATTCCTCTTTTCATTTCCTCCATGTCCGCACTTCAAGGTTCCTGAAGTCGTCTTTACGTAGCGTTAAGATTATCTGGTGTCCTGAAGTCATTTCAATCCGTCTAAAAATGTAACACTTGTGTCTACGAGACGAATATAAGGACAAACCTGCACTGTGTTTTTTTTTATATATATATATATATATATATATATATATATATATCATTTAGTGGCTTTTTTTATGTCCGTCATTTCCGCCACTATTTCCTTTTTCTTTTCACAGCTGTGTCACAGTAAATAGATGCAACATGGAGAATTGTATAGAGGAACACTTTGCTTTGTTGAGAATGAGAGTATAAAACGACATGTCAAAGCTCAGGCTGAATGTATTATTACAAGATGTGCTCCTTTCAATAAAAGCAAACAGAGTTTAACTCAGTTTTTTTATTGAAAGACTGAATATGAATACGGATATGTCAAACAGACACCATACATGAATGGGCTCGTAATAACAACTGGACTGAAACATGGGCGCAAATATACTTATTCTCAATCATTTAAATCAGAAAACAAGTTTAGAAACTGAAAATTGAGGGAGTGAGGGAGCTGGAAGAGTTATGAAGACTGGGAGTGTTGACCTATCAGAGCTCACTTGGCACCTGGAAAACCATCTGACAAACTCTCAGAGCAGACGCAGTTGATGCTGTCTGCCAGGTGCCCACCCCCCCCCGCCCCCTCCCCTGGCAGGAGATAGATTGGGGATGAAATCACACACATGCATGCAGCACACAAACTCTGCCTGAGATGTATGTTCACCAATGGATGGAAAATCGCATTTCCAGCAGACAGGACGGGGGAGAAACGTCCGACAGCCCCCACAATGCAGCTGCTTTCCCACCCTGCCACCTGCCTGATAAACTAATAGTGATTGCAGAGACAACTTCCTTTGTGAGGAGGGGACAAAGTGCAGAGGAGAGATATTAGGATGGATGGAGACACATCAGCTGTGATTTGCTCATTTAGGCCGCAGCGAGACGTGAGAGTGGGTGTTTATGATCCACGAGAACATCTGAGAGTCGATGAGCTCTGCATCTCCCAATCGCATTATTGCAAATCAATTGTAGGCGTATTACAAGCCTCATGTTTTCTATTCACCGTTAAATGGCTTTATTGTGGCGTGGTCAAGAGCTCATATACGTCAGAAATGTTCACTCTGCAGATTGCGTGCTGAGGTCATCATCCTTCAGGTCAACCAAGGTTGATGCCATAGTTACCAACATACCGAGAGCCAGATCGCAGAGTGCGTATTTTACCTGAACAGCCGATAGCAACGAAGATGAACAAGCAGAGGGCAGCATGTTCTGTTCCTTACAAAATGTGTAGTCAGAGGACAGCCGCCGTAACCCTTCACAGCGGTCAGGAATTCAGCTCCAGTGCAGGAAATAAAAAAACAATTTATTGTGCAGAGTGTAATCCACAAACATGGCTCGATATTAAACTTTAATGTTTCATCGTCCGATGGTTACAATTAGCAAAAACTAGCATGAAAAGTCAGACCACTTCAAACATGTTTGAATCAAAACGATTGAAACTGAAGAGAAATGTCACTTACTATTTTTATAAAAGCTGCGTCATCATCCAAAAGGACTCCAAGAAATCGTTAAAAGTGACAGTATTACTTTTGTAGATTTCAAGCTTCAAATACTCGGTAATACTTGAAACTAATCGTGCCCTACATGACGTTTTTCCACCTCCGAATCAGAATCAGAGTCAGCTTTATTGTCCCTTCACCCTGGCAACATGACATTTGTCCTTTGCAGTGAATAAAAAACAATAAACTGTAAACAAAGGGGGTAAAATAGAGGTGTATAAACTTTCAAAAGGGCAGCTGTGCAGATATGTTGTTTAAAAAGAACCAGGATGTAACGCATATAGCTATACAGTTTCATTAACTGCTAAAGACTCCACCACAGGAGCTTTAAGTTGGATTTTGAATTCATAATCTTTATTTCCATGCAACATTTATTTTTGACAAAAGTGTATTCGTTTTTTTCTCGCACTTAAAGGATCTAAACAGATCTTACTACACGTTCTGGATGCTACATAACAACGTTGCACTTCAAAGCAGAAATACCATTTAGATCATCAAAGAGATGAATATAATCAAGCAGCCTTGATCTAAAACCCACACACATGTTCACTGCGTGTCACCCGTAGGGCTCACGGTCCTGACGCCCGTATCCTGGAGGAGACGAAGATGCCCCCGCTGGGTCAGCTCACTCTGCCTCAGATGCTGCAGATCGCAGCGCAGATCGCCTCGGGGATGGTCTACCTGGCATCGCTTCACTTCGTCCACCGTGACCTTGCTACGAGAAACTGTCTGGTGGGCGAGGGGCTGGTGGTCAAAATCGGCGACTTCGGCATGTCCAGAGACATCTACAGCACAGATTACTATCGGGTGAGTGGCGGCCGGAAAGTATGGGTTATGCTTTAACTTTAATTTTACTGAACATTTTTAAAGTTTAAAGGTTCACTGCAGCAAACTCACAAAAAAAACCCTGACCTTAAGAATAGCTGTGCTTTTTAATGTGCCCATGTTAGATGGTATTTTAATGGGAAATTTCTGCCACACAAATGGATGAGAATGTGTCTTTTTTGTTGTTGTGGTAAAAGCAATGAGTCCAGGGAAACCAGGGCTTTCTTTCATTTAGTGGAACTGCTTTCCACATAAATTACATTTTTTTATATTCTTTTTAAGTCTCATCATTGCTCCTAAATAATCCTTGAAAGTAGGAACCTTTTGCCGGATTTTGCCTCACACAGCTTCTTCAAAAAGGAAGTAGATCTGTTATTTATGTAGGCTGTGGACTTCTTTATTGTAGGTGCTACATCATCCTTTTGATGCACTTGATTCCATTTTTTCGACCATTGGGAAGTTAATCATCTCGGTTTTTGCACAGTTTGAGAGTTGAACTGATGAGGTTTGTCCTCCCCCTCAGAAGTTATGTTTTCCATGCACTCCACTCATTAAGGCCACATCGATGAAAAACTCTTAAGTGTATCCAAAACAGGCCAAGAAATTTAAATCAGTTGATTCTTCTGCATGAAGTCTATTACCTTCTCAAAGTGAATTAATAAACTCTGAGCTGAAGCACTTTAGGATGATAAAACTCATATTGTCAATATTGTCTGCTTGGTATTGATTTTGAGCTGCTCTTCAAGCTTGGCACTGGTAGTTCAAGGATGAACAGGAATAAGAATCTGTTTCAGATCCACTGTAAATGAGTCACTGGAAAAAAAAAAAAAACCTCACGTAGCAAAATCTTGACCTTAAATCTTTTTATTATGCAAGACTGCATTCATGCTTTACATTCAGCTGCAAGTCAAACTAAATCTAAGCTTTCAGTGCCTCGTCTTCACACACAGGTGGGTGGACGCACGATGCTGCCGATCCGCTGGATGCCACCAGAGAGCATCATGTACAGAAAGTTCACCACGGAGAGCGACATCTGGAGCTTCGGCGTGGTGCTGTGGGAGATCTTCACGTACGGCAAGCAGCCCTGGTACCAGCTGTCCAACAGTGAGGTGGGTTAGGACGGGACGTTGATCGGTAACACTTTATGATAACGGCACGCTATTACACAAAAAACACCTCGGAGGATGGCTGTGGCTTAGTGGTAGAGTCGGTCGCCTCTGTGGAGTTGCTCCCGCTGCGTGGGCGGCAGCGTATGGATGTATGAATGTGTAATACTGATGGACACTTTACATAGCAACCTCTGCCATCAGAGTATGAATGGGTGTGACCTGCTGTGTGAGTAGTCAGAAGACTTAAGCAGGCTAATCAGAAAGAGGTGATTTGTTCAGTTGTTGAGATATTATCGTTTTCTTTCTGAAAATCATTTCTGTGTCAAAAAACATGTAAAACCTTGAAAACACTGTCACCAGTCTTCAGTAGGACAGTGGTTTCCTTTGGTCAAAACTGTTCCCCCTCAAAGCTCGGCAAATTAAACCCGAGCATTCTGCATGTATCGTTGAGTAACGCTCTTTCTGATAAAAGTTTGAAGTCAAACTCCCTTTGGGTTTGTTGTTCTCTGCTCTGTGTTCACACCATAGACCTTTTTGGCTGTGTTGTGTAAGTGACTTCCGGGGCTCTTGCAGCCAGCCTCAAGGGGACACTAGAAGAACTGCAAGATTTTACAAATCTGCATCATTCAGCTTGTTTAAGAGACTAACACTTGTTTCATACATGTTTTGTTTTCCCACATTAAACCCTCCCTGTCAAACTGCTAACTCTGCCACCACACGCTCAGGGACGCTGTGAGTAGAGGCATGATGGCAGAGACTTTCCAAACTAATGGAAGACTTTTTTTTTTTTTTTTTTTTTAAATAAGGACCGAATCAACTTTGGGCTGCAAATCTGCATGGAGATCAGATCTACAAACGTCTGCACTCGTTTTGGAACAATAAGGGACGGGTGGGAGAGGAGGGGGGGACCATACGGCGAGGGAGTGTGTTTTAGTATAAGAGACAGGTGCTAAAGTGTGACATAGTTTCCTTGGTGGCACTTCAGAATCAGACAACACTTTGTTAGTCCCGGGCGAAATTCAGTCTTCAAACTTTCTAATAAACGACATGTTAAAGTATCCGAGTGGCTGTTGGATGTTTCATACACTTCAGTGAAACTAGACTGTTCTAACCCTTTCCCCGTCATTTTGTAAAAGCTGGCCTGAAATGTTTCAAATATCTTTAACTTGCAGAACAAAACATTGTCCTTGTTGTCGTAGATTCTTCAGAGCAGCATATGTTGCAGAAGTTTTTTTTCCCTCCGCTCCGCACTCTTAAACGAATCAATACATTCATAGTAATTAAGGCCGGAGCAGTCTAGCCTTTGGAGCTCGAGCACCAAGAAGTGGGACTCCATTGTGACCACAGCGGTGCTATTAAAGGCCCAAACCCTCTCTCCTTTCAACAGAAGGGTAGATCACTTTTCTCACCCACTCAATTCTAATCTGATTGGCTCTCATTTTTACCCCGGGCCAACGAACTTTAACTTCGTTAATCTAATCTGTCTCGGCCTGTGACGGACAGGTGAAATTATCATGTTGCCTAAACACTCAGTGGCAGAGATAAATCATCCCAAAATACTGACAGTGGCCATTTGAAGGCGACTAGTTTGAGTGTTTTAGCGTTTTAGCGTGAAGCCGCTCAGGAGTGACTGGACTCTTGTGTTCAGCGGAATCGAGCCAAGGTTAACAACGGGAAAGAGACTGAGTGAGTCACTCTTCAAAAGACGAGCGCGGTGAAATCCTCTCTCACCCTCGACAGTGATTTATTCACTGAGCAGCAGAGCGTGTAAACTCAGTCATAGTAAGCTCATTTAGATCTGAGCTGCTCTCATTGGTGCCCAGGGTCTCTGCTGAGCTGTCAGCCTGACAATAATGAGGTTGTTGTGAAGTTTTTAAATCAAATGTTTGTCCTTGATGCAGCATTTAGTTCTTTACAAAAATTTATCTGTAGACATGTTGGCTCACTCACTGAGAATGTTTTAATTTTGATCTTATTTGCGAAGGATCTGGACATTAACATTTCTTTGGCAATTTTTTTGAAAGCTTTCGACCTTGAAAAAACTTTATGAAATATCTAGCAGCATCTCTCTCCTGCAAAAATGTTTTTAAATGTAAGCCCTGAAAACCACATGATGCAATCTAGGGTTGGAGAAAAGTCGCTATCAAGCGGGTTGTTTTGTTGAAAACGCCAAAAGTAATAAATCAATAGAACAAAAAACACTAACTTGAAACACTAAGCAACAAAGATGCAGCCATTGTGAAATTCAGGGCCAATAATAAAAATATGTATTAAGATTTAAGTCTTTATTGTAGAAACGGGACAGTGGATAGAGTCAGAAATCATGGAGCGAGAGAGAGAGAGAGATAGAGAGGGAGAGAGGGAGCCACAGGTCGGATATGAACCCGGGCCGCCCACTTGGAGGACTACAGCCTCCGTACAAGGGACACATGCACTTACCACGAGGCTAATTTTTGAAACAACAAATAACTGATACCGATGTTTTAGTCTGAAGTTTTGTAATATTGTGGAGTTTTTATGGATAGACACTCAATGTACACCACTAATATATTATTTTACACGCCCTCCCCAACAGGCCATTGAATGCATCACGCAGGGTCGGGAACTGGAGAGGCCTCGAACCTGTCCTAAAGAGGTGTACATGCTGATGCAGGGCTGCTGGCAGAGAGAGCCTCAGCAGAGGATGGTCATCAAGGACATCCACAGCCGCCTGCTGGCTCTGGTCAAGAACCCGCCAGTTTACCTGGACATCCTGGGCTAACGGAGCCCAGAGCAGACCAGGGAGCAGAGTCCAGAGGTTGGGGAGGTCGAGGTTTTCATTTGAGACTTAACATTTATTGTCTTTTATTCAGTTTCTCCGATCACAGCTTATTCATTCAAACGGGTTCCTCTTGGTTTTAGTTCAGTGTGTCCCAAGTTTTCCCATTTACTGATTTCACAGCAGTTTTGCCTCATATCCCAACTCGTCCCCCGACCCCTGATTTCTGCCCCGTCGCCCTCTGGAAACCTGTCAAATGTTTACCAAAGTGTTTCATGTTTATCTGCAGTGAAGAAGGCCATGCATGGATCAGAAATAACTGTATATGGGCTTCAGGTAGCTTGGAGTGAGATGGACTATCATGTCCCTGTGAAGGTTTATGATGTTCATTTTATACGACTCAACAGCCGACACACGTGTTGAGAGGAAATGAGAAAATGTAACAGGTGATTACAAGAGAGGAATCTTCATATCATGAGTCAAAAGTGGAACATTTTCCAGATTTGGGTACGTCAGACCGTCATTTGTACAGTGAAATCAATGATTTTGGGTACGTTTTGATAAGGGAGGTAATTTAAAGGCTTTTACTGAATGTATATAAGATATCAAAGTTGTACAATCAAACCTGGGAAAGCTTGTTTGTTTCTGACGCCTGTATCATATGAGTATTTTTCAAAAGCAAGAACCAAATGTCACATATTAGCAGTGAAAGTGAGCGTTTACATTTAATTCTGCTCTTGCTGTCGAATATGAAGAAGAAAGAAAAAAAAAAAACATATGTCCAAAGAACAAATGTTTGACCTGTGACCTGCCCGCGACACTCAGGATGTTTAACATGCGGCCTTCACAATCAAAGCCCTGCAGTGAAATACAGTCAGGGGGCAAGATGGTGGGGAGGTGCCTCTGTGGGATGTTTTTAGAGGCAACAGATGGATTCAAGTGGATGAAACTCCAGGAGGACGGGGACAGATGGAGCTGAAACTGAGACAGGAGAGGCCACCACCGTGAAGAGTTTTAAGGGTTTAAAAAAAATCATCCTGATGCCTAATACGTGTAAATGGTATATGTACATACTCCGTATTAATGTCTAAAAAGTATATATCTTCATGTATTGTTACTCCAGCACTTTGTATATTGTCTGCCTTTATGAAATAAACAGTCTTGATTAGAAAAAAAAAAAGAAGAAGCAGGAACATCCCTCTGCATCAGTCAATCCGTCATTATCGCGCGCTTCAGAGCGAACAATGATTCGGCCGCCGCCTGTACTTAAAGTTAGACATCTTAACAAGGCTATTCAAGAGCCTTCTATTATTTTGACGCACTAATCAGCAACCTGCGCCGTCTCCACGGGATGCTCTGGAGACGGTTATTGAAAAGGAATAATCAAGTTTCATATTGCCTTACCGCCGGCCCCCTCCAGCAAACAAACACCCTCTAAAACCAGATTTCTCTCAGTCTCTCTCTCTCTCTCTCTCTCTCTCTCTTTTCTCTCTCGGCCTCCACCCTCCCTGCCTCCACCTCTCTGTATGCAGAGCGTCTCCAGGGAGTGGTAATGGATTGTGAGTAATGCTATCATCCCTTTTCTCTGTCCCTCCACCTCCTCTGGTGTACCGGGGGGAGGGATGAAAACACTTGGAGGACTCGTGTCTGGCTCATTGTTTCTTCTAGTGTCTACAAGCAGATTCGGGGGGCCAGATAGGATTAGTACACTGTGTAGTGTTTGTCCCTGCTATCCTTCAGGGCTCCCATTTGTGGTTTTCAGAATGAGCCTTTTTTCATAATAAGCACTCGAGTCCCCAGCCTGGTTAGATATGGAATATGACTATAATAAGAGCTGGAAAATGAGGCCAAGGTTTTTTGGAACTCCTATAAGAGGTCTGCAGCAGGAAACTTTCCTTTTTAATCTTCCACCTCGTCCAATAATGCATGCATGCAGGGTATTGATTTCTTATGGTAATTATGTCTTCTATGGTAATGGCAGTGGCCGATTCATTTTTGGCCTGCGTCCACTGCTAATAATAAACCACTCTATGTGCTCTAATAAAGATCCTGTTAGGCAGCGGAGAAAATGGAGAAGAGAAGTCCTGCACAAAATGTTGAAACAGAGTTCAGTCAGAGTCCACAAAGACCGAATCCTCACAGAAATAAGAGAGCGATAGGGAGGAAACTTAAGATGAAGGCTGCTGTGTGTGTGTGCGTGTGTGTGTGTAGTTTTCATCATTTGAGCTCAGGTGTGTGCAGCCTGCAGCTTACAAGTTCAGATTTTACAAAGGCAACACTTCAAGAAGAACATTTTCAAGATATGAATTGGGGGGGGGGGGGGGGGGGGGGGGGGGGGCCTCGTATCCGTGGCGTTTGAAAGAAAAATGTTACCACACAAGAACTCTCACACCAGCAGTCGTCCCTTTATGAAGCGATCAATTGTTTTGGCTAATCTTCTGACCGCACCTCTTGTTCATTTGAATTTAAATGTTTGTGTTTAATAGGGATGACGCCATTCAACGTGCTTTCAACACAGAACATGAAGCTACAGACAGTTTATAGCTATTCCCAACTCTTGTCCCTTATTGGGCCTTAGTGTAAAGAGTGAAATAAATATACAACACTCATTAACATTAAACCACATTACACTATATGAGGATACATTGAAATACATTCTCCACAGTATGACAGGTCAGAAATTATATGAACCAATGTTAGAAATGTAGGATACAATCCAAACATGGGATCAGCTCTGGTTTGCTTTTAACCAGCATCTCACCTCTGTTGCAAACGATTCAAAAATCTGTTTTCTCCACCTGCTGCTCACCAACAGTGTGACTTTCTGCTGATGAAGATGAGAACGTTTTAAAGCAGCACCTTGCAGCCCCCTTTTTATCTTGTGCTAATACAATCTGATCAGCAGAGAGGAGCGAACCTGCTCAGCCTGAAGTGAGAACTCACACTGTGCAGCTCTGCCCTCTGCTGGCCGCTCGTGTACACTGCTCCGCTCAGACTGGCGTCAGCTGTAGAGAACGGAGGGAGGGTTTGATTAGACTGTCTGTCTGTTTAAAATGTATTCTTTTAAAGATATTTCTTCTCTGTATTATGCACAGTTAACGCAATGGACTTATTGATAAGCTGCATGCTAATATTTGTATGAATGTATACTGTAGTGCAGATTTGCATTGAAAATGGCCATTTTTCATTTATAAGAAAAAACTGAAAGACTTCAGGGTTTTCTTTAACACAGTCGTTTTAGGTCACTTGCAGTTAGTCTTGAAGTGTATTTCAGCTAAAATAAAGATGCCTACAATCCTAAGAAATGGATGAACACATGACATGAATGACACATTGTAGAATCCCTAAACGACATTCCTCCGCACATTTCATTTACTTCTTTTCAGAGTGGGATTTTCTTGCAGAATTTCACCGACCAATGCGCATGATGAGTGAAAGGCTGGAAGTGGTCAATAAGCTTCACTTCTCCAGACGGATCACAGATGTCGAGCTGCGCCTCTTTAACAAAAACAAAAAAAAACACAGTCCTGCATGAATCTTCTTCTCTGGTGCCGTGGTCAAGAACAAGCTAAAGGTGCAGCAGGACAGAAGCGGCACACAGAGAACAATCTAAATACAGACAGGAGTCTTGTAAAGGTTGTTAGAATACAGAGGAGTAAACAGATTTTCTAATAAGAATAACCTAAACACGCTTCAATCGTTTTCTCTGTTTGCCGGCCCTTTGCTGCTGCATCATTCATCTTCTCCTGATGACACATGAACTTGTTGTTGTCGTTATCACGGTGATGACAACGCTGGTTTTCCCCTTACATCAGATGTATTGATCTCATTATCTTTATGCTAAAGCTCGTTTTCTTGGACTAACAGGAACCAGTTTTCGGTGATTCCAGAAATCAAAACAGGTCTGATGACTCTGATAGTCCAGGCAGCGACAAGTTTGTTTTGTGAAGTTACAACTCTGAGGATACGAGATACATGAGTAGAGATCTAGAGAAAACAAGCAGAAGAAGAAAGTGCAATTAAAACGTATGGATTCATGTCCTCATCGGGCTTCTGTTCAACCATGAAAATCTAATCAAAGACATTTGGAATGACTCCAGCGACAACTGTTACATTTATAAAAGGCTTAATTTATTACACAAGTCTAGTACAACAACGTAGCAAACCACAAATTATACACAGCAAAGAACAAACATGTATTTATACATTTGAACGAGTAGTTTGTTGTTGGACTGAATGGAGCATTATATAAAAAAAAAAGGTTGTATAAAACATTTTTTAAAAAGGCACCAGTTATTCTTATAAACCCTGTTTATTTTGAACAATTGTTTTTTTTTTCATCCTGCCTTCGTCTTTCCTCTCTTCTCACGTTTTCAAACATCTGTTTTTTTAAAGAAGTTTTCACAAGATATGTGTCCGTTTAATTCCTGAAAATGAAAACCTGCATCTGCATCGTATTGACTGAGGAGAAACACAGATGAAGGTTTGCACACCTTCGCAGCAACAGTGATCCGGTCTGTTGTTTTCTTTTATTTCATCCAGGCAAAGATAATCTAGTAAAAATGTTCTTAAAACTGTATTTCAGAGAGAAACTCTGTCAGAACCCGTCTACATGACGTCACCCTGCTGAAACAGTCCCAGACACACAGCGAGGGAGGCGACGTCTGAAGCAGCAGCAACTATTTCATTTCGATGGAAAAAAAAAAAACCTGCATCACAATCGAGCGATGGTGCAATCTCAAGAACCGACGTGGTCAAACTCAGAAATCGTTGTGATGACGACTGTGGAGAAATGTAAAAAAAGATCGATGCTGAAACAGAAACAGAGTCAAGTGGAAACCACACCATGGGTTAATACTTCTGTTTTTATCTGCGACGTATAAAAAAGACGACGTGACTCCTCTACTCTGCACGCTAACCTTGAAAACATCTTAAACGACTCCTCTGCTCTAACACAAAGTGTGTGTGTGTGCGTGTGTGTGTGTGTGTGCTCTTGGTGATTCTACACTTCCTCTCTTCGTCCGACTTCCAACACTCCTCATTCCCTTCACATCACATACGATTTCCCTCTTAAACAACTTCCAACCTGCGCGCGCTAAAAGACGTTTGTGTGACTGAGTGTGTGACTGAGTGTGTGAGCGAGCGAGCGATTGTGAGTGAGTGTGTGGGTGTAAGTGAGTGTGTGAGCGAGCGAGCGATTGTGAGCGAGTGTGTGTGTGGGTGTAAGTGAGTGTGTGAGCGAGCGTGTGCAGTGTGTCCCCCGTGGAGTGTGTTTTTTAAAACAGGTAGAATTAAGTGAACATTTGTGCCATAAGTGCTGTTAAACAGGCTTTATACAGTTTGAGCCTTCCAAATATTTGTCATATTAAGAAACAGAAATGGTTAAAATCTGTACCTACAGTATGTCAGTGCTACACTGGAGATGTTGAGTGAGACGACCCCCCCCCTCCCCCCGTGTCTCCCTCCAGACTCTGAAAAAACTACTTTAAAGATATGATCATGAGTGATGTCATGTCAGCATCTTATGGAGTCATTTGGCCGCTATCCAGTCTGTAACGTTTGATCCTCTTAACACAAGTGAAGAAATCTGAGATGATTTGAACCTGATTCTCAGATAATCAGACATTTTTTTAGAGAAATAAATGTCAGTAAATAAGAAAATGTGCATCATAATGCAACAGACTTTCACCTGAAAAACAGAGAGGCATTATTGGAGCACCGATAGCCTAGCGGTTATCTCAAGCGGATTATGTACGGAGGCTATAGTCCTCGCCGCATTGGCTGTGGGTTCAATTCCGACCTCTGCCCTTTGCTGCATGTCATCCCCCACTCTGTCTCCTTCCCGTGTTTCCTGTCTCTCTTCAGCTGTCCTATCCAATAAAGGCAACAAGGCCAATAACAAGAAAAAAAGAAAGGCAATATTGTTTAACCAAAACTTTAAAAGATCTGACGGAAAAAAAAAGGAGTTTAGATGCGTGAACTTGCATTTTAAGCTTTTTTTTAAACTCACTCTTGATTATTCACTTCTCAAATAAATCTCTCTTTTTGTTTTTTTTTTTAAATCATTTTGGTTATGATAGAGGCAGACGTCCTCAGAAAACACTTGTTGCTTAGCGTGGGCGGACTTTGGAAATGATCTCTCTGCTCTGAATTCCCGTGTTTTAAGAAAACAAGGCTTTACATTAACAGTCATTCTTCACTTTTTTAAGAGGCTGATGTGGTGCAGAATCAAACCTGTTGTTTTTTGTTACAGCACTCTAAAAATGTTGGACTTCTCACAATACAAAGAAAAAAGGGTAACTTAATTTGACGTCTACACATTTTAAACAGCCAATAAAAATAACAGATACCATAAATAAAGTGGCCTGTTATTACTTCAGTGATAAATGGGTCATTAGATAAAGTACAGTACATAAGGAGAGCCCCTAATTGTGACTTTTTTTTCTTGATATCTTTTTTAAATCAACCAAAAACTTGTCATGAACCACAAGTGTTGGAACTCTAACATGCATGGAAATATACACATGCTACTAAAGGGGATACATTTGTATGAGTTACGGGGGGCTATAAGCGCTATAAGTAATTTCAGATGTCTAGAAAAGACTTCAGATGTGACGGACAAACAAGAGAAAAACCGTGCCATTTGCTCAGAAATGTAAAAAATTGCTCAAGACCTTCAGGGGGCATGAGGCCACTATAGCGTTGCCGTGGAAACGCTCTGTTATAAAAATGGTACCTGTCTTCTAATCACCACCGCAGCGCTCTAACGTTTCTTTTTTTTTTTTCTCTTCCTCCTGTTCAGGGCAGATTGTTATGTTCATAATAAGGCAGGGAACCAGAAAGAAAAAAAAAAAGGAAAAAGAAGCCCACTGGCCTGCAAATCAATCGCAGTGTGTGCAGAGTGGAATCAATAGGTTGGATATTTAAGAGCCCGCAACACAATTTGCATGATATTACGTAGGGTTGAATGAGTGTAGCTGTACAAACACACGCACCACCGCAGTAACAAGGCAGTCCAGTTAGAAAGATTATACTCAAGGCCTTCTTAACACAGTGAAGGAGATCCTGGTCTAGTGTTTCCATAAAGAAGAATCATTCATTCAAAATAGAATCCCTGCAAACTGTGATAACAGGCATTTCCAGTTTGAGATTTAAACGAGTCCTTGTAGTGATCCTCTGTAAACATTGTAAAGAAAGTGAACCTTTAAAAAAAAAAAAAGGCACTTTCTGGAAGAGTTGTGTCGCGACAGCAGGCTTCCTTCAACCCAGAGCTTCTTTAAATGCACAAATGAGGAAACTTTCAAATAAATTACAATACATTTTTTACAAGATACATGTTTTCAGAATCCCACAAATGAAATCGACTGCATGTAACATCTGGGTCCTCAGCCTCTGTGCAGACACATGAAGGAATACTTCAGGCGTGTAATGCCGTTAGAAACAAATTTTAGCACGGTTTAAAAAATCTTTATCTCTGGATTATAAAACTGTAGGAGTTAAAGAAGAACTTCTCTGAGCTGTGAAGTCGTCCCAAACGAGCAGACCCAACCTTTTCCTTTGGAAAGTGAAGCAGCCATATTGGAGGACAACAAAAAAAACGCGCTGTCACTGCTCCTTGCGGTCACACGTCGTCATCGTCGATGTGTGCGGCTGGTTGGAGTTAGAGTGGCAGGGTTTCCAGAGCAGCGGGGCGCTGAAAATGCCGATGATGCCCAGGTTCAACACGAGGCTGACTACCAGCGCTCCGATGGTGCCCAGGAAGGAGGGCGTGGCTCCATGCGCTACAAGCAACGCCCTCCGCGACATCATGTCTGCTATCACGCCCTCCATCTGGAAGTGGGTGCCCACCACGGCGCTGACATGGAAGAGCTGATGGCTGTGGCCTAGTGGGGGACAAAACACTTGGTTTTAAAATGTATCTGTGGTCATCAGAAGGTGCACAAGCTAGCAGAGAAAACTCAAATGTTTTAATCACTTAAATACATGTACACGTTGGGAATGGCAGGGCAGAGACATTTGTTCCTTACAACAGGAATGATCAAACACTGTCAGCCACCAGAATTATATTTCTGTAAGAGAGAAGCTGAGAAGTGAAAAACCTACTACATACTGCCTTATAAATACTCAAAATATCGAGTTTGTGAATACTAACCCGACCGTCATTATGCCGTTACAAACATACTAAAACACGGGTCCAGCAATGTAATTTTTCAACATGTAAAATTATTTTTTTTATTTGCTAGCTTGCTTGATGGCGAGCTCTGGGATTGGACAGTCTGAGAGCCGCAGTGCATTGTGGGGCCAGTGTGTTCCGGTTTCATACTTTCTGGCCAATCCAGTAAACATTCTGATATTTCTCACACTCAAAAATCAAATACTATGATTTCGGATCAAACTACATACTCCATGTGGCATCACATGGTGATGTATGGTGCTGTATATTATTAGTATAGCATGCTCACTGCATCTTAATCTGTATATTATTAGTATAGCATGCTCACTGCATCTTAATCTGTATATCATCAGAACACACTTATTTTGTAGCATTACTTATTTATAGCATTTATTTATATTTATTGCATCCCATTAATCCAGCCATCCAGATATACCTAATAATTCACTTTTTTTTTGGCTACATCTGTAAATTTTGCAATTACTGTACATAGCACAGAATTACTGTACATAGCACAGAATTACTGTACATAGCACAGAATTACTGTACATAGCACAGACTCTTGCACTCAATTACTGTACATAGCACAGACTATTGCACTTTCTGCTTATTTGCACTTCTGGTGAGATGCCAAACCTCATTTCGTTACTCTATACTTGTATATGTGTAATGACAATAAAGTTGAATCTCATCTCAATCTCATCTCATCTCATGTATGAAAGTGGTATGAAAGTATGCGGTTTAGGACACAGCCCGAGTGCGATGCATTCACTGTCAGTGTGCCTTCATTTGAAGTATTATTCAAAGCTTGAACCGTTCGTTACTTTTATCAACAATCATGAAGGACATACCAAAGTAGTCGAAGCGCCCCGGGGCCAACCTCTCCGGGAGGTGGGCTGTAAACAGGAAACAGGTGAGGAAGGCGAAGAGCAGGTGGTAGCAGTGACTGGATAAGGCGTCGCTCGGGCTGCAGCTTCCCCCGCAGCACAGGAGGATCTACGCCAAAACAAAGAGGAGATGTCACATCAATCAGTCACAAAACATTAAATCTATCTTAAATCAACAAAGGAGGACGAACACAGTTTTAAGATATGAAGGGACGCATAATTCAAGATTATCCTGGAGGACTCCTCCTGATCCTAATGAGTTATTCACACTGATGGATACAGCATTGTTAGCTACATTTGTGACCTAGTTAGGGGAAAACAAATGGCTTTTTGTATTGCACACACTAATCATCACACTGATTAGGGGAATTAATTGATGGCAGCGATATATTTGTATTAGATTACGAAGGGAAATCAGTTTCTGGGTTAGTGAGCCAAAGTCCTGCTCAGAGAATTAAAGTCGGGCACTAATCAGCTCCGAGCGCTTACATAACAAACACAAACACACAGAAAATATCAAACGTATTTTGATTAAAGAAAACAACAGAGGTTCAAAGAGAAATTAAGGCTTCAAATGCAGCAGAGAAGAGTGTTCACCTGCAGTGATTTTAAAGGTTTACAAGAGTAGAAATGTGAGATATTAACACTCACCCTGCAGAAGAGAGGAACAGTGTCGAATATAAAAGGAACGACAAACGCTCCAGTCCTCAGAACTTTACTTCTCTGAGGAAACTGCAGCTCCAGGAACCTGTGAGGACACACAGAGGGAAGTGATCAGCACACATTTTTATAGACATTTAACATTTGTACTGTTTTTATTACATTAAAGGTAACATATTAAACTCCCTTTCAACCAGTTTAAGTATGTCTCACAGCTCTCTAAGACATGTCTGTGAAGTTTCTTGTTCTAAATCCACTCTGGTCCAGTATTTGATCATGCCTATAAACCTCTCTATTTCAGCCCTGATCAGAAAAGGCTGTTTCTGTGTCTGTAGCTTTAAATATGTAAATGAGCGGTGTCTGACCACGCCCCCTCTCTAGAAGGGCTTGGGTGGCTCGGGCTTTCTCGCTCCATGCCCTATTGTTCACAGTGTTTGTCAACTCACTGTTGCAGACTCAGAGGGCAGAATAAACTCCTAGCTGTGGGAGTGTCACCCACCTGGGGGAGGGGTTACTGCCCTTTGTGATGTCATGAAGGTAAAATCTTGCAGTGAGTCCCTGTGTGTTTGAGAGCAGCTGAGCCTGACAGAATTTAACTCACTCACTTAAATTTAAAAATGTAATCTAACACAGTAAATGCGGTTTCAGACAACTTTTAAGTCTGACAAGAAGTCTGAGAGAAACCTTTATTCCTGGCATATTAAAGGAATCAAACCCTGCCGCCTGGAGGTAATCAGCAGTGAAGAATCAAGTAATTTCCCTGACATCTGTTTACAATGGTTTGAACCTCGAGGCTTAATGTTACAGAGAAAACAACTTGTTTAACTCCTATAGAATAATTTGACTTTACATCAGCTTCTGAAAGCACGATTCCTTCAAACCACGCAGAGATAATGTATGCTGCAGCCTCTCACCTGGAATAACAGGACAGACTGGTGCAGAAAAGCGTGTTTCCCACGGCGATGGGGACAAAATGCTGATGGAGCCAGCTGTTCACCCAGCTGTCTGGTACGACGTAGTATCCATAGCTTATGGCACAACCTGAACACAAACACAGAGAGGTTCATGGTAAACGTGGAGAGTTTTCTTTTAGATTTCTTCCTCTCTTGCACAAGCTTTTGCCGACTTAAAATTCAAGTAAATGAAGGTCATGGTGTCTTGTGTGTGAATGAATGTATGTAGAATGTATCTACATTCAATCTACAAATTGTATTTCTATGCATTGTGTGACTTTTAATCAAATCAAAGAACATTTTTCCTGTCATATATTTTTTCATCTAAGTTTTCTTAAAAATGGTACTGAAATGGAGCGCAGATGGCCTGGCGCCAGTTAGGTTGCGCCCAATGTGCAGAGGCTATAGTCATCCAAGCGGACGGCCCAAGTTTGATTCCGACCTGTGGCTCCTTTCCTTCATGTCATTCCCAACCCTCTTATCCCGATTTCCTTACATTTAGAATACACTCAAATTAAAGTTTTGCATAAGCATATCAACACTCCACTATTAAAGTATTTAGATTGTTGTTCTCGAGGCAGAAGAGCAGTAGAAGAGCAGTTAGGTGTATTTCCTCATATGACCACTTGGGGTCGCCCTTGCTGGAACATTTTTTTAGAATTCATTTAAATTGATACATCTGTTTGATTTCACAGTTTGCATTCAATGTTAAGCACGACTATGTCCTCTAAAGTATAGTTTTAGTACTGGAACAATTCAAAGAAATGTAATAAACAGAAGCTCATCGTGTTGATGAGAGATGATCTGCAGACTCTGACTTTAAGGTTTCTGATGTTAGTTAAGGTCCTGCAGTGAGGAAACCCTCCTGCTGCTATTTATCCCTCAAACAGACTTCTGAACTTTTGAAACAGGCAACGTTTAGTCACTAAGCAGCTTTGGGGTAGATTAGGGATCAGTCTGTCGGGGACCACACAGTTTGTGACGGGAACATAAGTTCATGTTGGTTAATGTTTGTCTGCTGGTCTGCAGGTTAGATCCTATATGTGGTATAGACCTCATAAACACACCTATGAAGACAAACAGAATACTTAACAATCTGAAATGCAAACACTAACGTTTATAAACACAGTAACATTACATTAAGTACAGCTCACTTTAAACGCCTGCGTGCCTCCCACTTCTAGCAACCTGAGACAACCCTAACCCATTTTTTTTATTTTAAAGCGGTATCTGTACTGTTTGACTCTGAGGAAGACGAAATATCTTAAGAGATTAATGTGCTCCAGTATTTTCTTTGGATACTGCCTATGTGAGGGAGTCCATTGAATCATTCTCTTACATCTCGGGTTCTTCTCTGAGAGCACCGACCTCCATCAGTTGAGGGGCTTAAGCGCAAGAGTCTCCCTTTAAATATAATGACTTTCATTTTTTTTTAAGACCGAGGGCAGGGGGGTGCTGGTAGCCTAGTGGTTAGTGCGTGCGCCCCATGTATGGAGACTATAGTCCTCCAAGCTGACGGACGGGGTTCATATCCGGCCTGTGGCTCCTTTCCCGCATGTCATTCCTCTCTCTCTCCCGATTTCTGACTCTATCCACTGTCCTATCTCTGAATAAAAGGGAAAAAAGCCCCCCAAAATAACCTTTAAAAAGACAGAAGGCAGACAATATAGATCTAAAAAAATTAATGTAAAACTGGACTGCAAAACATTTCCAAATGGCTGTTTGCATCAAGCTCTTCATTCCTGTAAGTCAGAATTCTTTGTCAAAATGTGGAGATAAATGCTCACAAAAGGCAACATGGAAAAAAGGACATTTCCTGAGAAATAAACCACAAGGCAAATTATTTCTCAGTATGTACGTGTGAGCAGAGACATTTACTCACGGTTGGAGGCGATATGGAAATGATATGCCCTCTTTACATCAAACTGATAACACGGCATTCAAAGCGCCGTTGCATCTATTTGACTTTTAAAACAGTTGAGCAGTAAACAACTTATGAGAGGTGAAAAGATAAAGTGCAGGAGAACATGCAGAATAACTGCAGCGTCCGACTGAAACCCCTTCAAGAGAAATTAAAAAATAAAACAGGTTTGCACTAATAAAAGCGTCCTTCAGGATTTCTGTAAGATTAACTTTCTATTCTTGTTGTACTTAAAAAAAAAAAAAAAAAAAAAGAAGAGACTATTTCAAAATATGCTAGAGGAAGCTTCAAGCAGTTTCTGTTTTCATCCTTTTGCTGGAAGTGAAACTTTAACTACACGCTCTGAGAATTTAACCTTTAACCTCTCTGAGCTCATGATGCATCTTTTGAGGATCTCACTGAGGTCTCACCCAGACTGTAGAGGCTGAGCGCTCCGTAGTCGAAGAAGTAGCAGATGTGTCGGGACTCGGGGGACATGGTGCTGAAGGTGTGAGCACAGCTGGAGGTGAAGGGGTAGATGCAGATGAGCAGCATGTACACCAGCAGGGGCCAGGTGTAGCTGTCGGTCAGGAAGTTCAGGGTGGAGCAGAGGACAAAGAAACGCCACAGAAAGTACCTGCAAAGCATCTTTCGGTCATATTCCAGCATTTGAATGACAACACTCTTGTGTATCAGACTTTTCCCATCCCACGCTCCTCAGCAGCGTAGTACTCTGACTTTTCTAACACCCTGAAGCCTGAGCCTGAATCATTTTAAGGATTCAGACTGAAGTTTTTCCCGCCTTTTTTAAAACCTTTAAGTTTGTTTAACCCACCTGCTTATTTCACACCTCAGAAACTAAACAAAGACCCTAATACCTCCACTGATCTCTACAAACTCTGTCATGTTTCTCCAGCTGGAGGGACAAAACTAAGTTCATTTTTCTGCTGGTCATGACTGACACCAGCTGACACGTTAGCTGTTCTTTACTAAAAGTTTGTTTGTAAACAAAAAGTATGCAAAAATGTAAAATATGTCTGTGATTTACTTTATATACATTTCTTCTTATAAGAACTTTATTTTTTGACAGTAGATTCAGTTGTCTGTGTTTAATTTCAAATGTTTTTGTGTATTTGGGACTTGATGAAACTGCTGAAAATGTGTAAAAAACAAACAAACAGATTTTCCAAATTATAGCACTCACCATGTTGGCAGAAAGTGGGTCCAGATGTTGACGGTCTCGTTGTTCATCTGGAAGCTGCTGAGGACGCAGTCCAGCGCTGAGCTCCGCGGGTGACGGTATCCAGAGATGATGCTGTCCTCTCTGAACACCTGAGGACCAAACAAGAGAGTCCAGGTGAGAAACTAAACTGTATGGGGAGTCCAAGTTATGGGGGGGGGGGGGGGGGGGGGGTTCAGTCAGAGGACAGCAGCAGACTGTAGCTTGTAGAGTAGATTTTATATCTTTTTAGCATCACTGAAGACTGGGACTGTGATTAAAACAAATTATCTGTGCTTACACTGTTTATAAGAAGTGATTCTGAAGTCTATTTTAAGATATCTATTGGTCATTTTCTGCCTTTAAATGAAGTGAAACCAAGTAATATGAAAGTAAAGAGTGGCAGGAAATGTAGGGAGAAAAAAGTGGGGGACAACACACAGCAATCGCCGGGGTCAGACTCGTACTTGGGACGGCCGCGAGAACTGTAGCATCTGCACCTTGGCTAAACTGGTGCCTCCTTCAAAAACATTTTTGGTTTGGTTTTTGCCTGTGACAGCTCAAAATGAAACAAGGTCTACCGGCAGCCTCTGTGCACAGGTTCCTTTTTTGAGTTTAAAAATCATCCACCATTCATGGTTTAGAAATAACTTAAAATCCAACATTTTGCAAGAAAATAAATTATAACACTTTTTAAACTTCATGAAAGTCCCTGAGAACTCTCTGTTGACCTCTTGAAACGACCCTAACACCCAGACTGAGATCAACATGCTTATCTGTGTGGTCAGACAGCTGATCTTCATAAGATTCACACACATTGCTGACATTTACCTGAATGAGGCAGTAAAACCGGTTTCCTTTGAACAAAAATATCTCAGGTGGGTTGTACTTCAATGTGCAGAGAAGGACGATGTGAAGATAAACAAAGATGATGACAATGTCAACCGATCTGATGTCAAGCGTTTGATTTGAACATTTTATACTATGCATCGTATTCCCTATGTACAATAACAGTCTTTTTAATATCTCATTTCAAAACTGAACGTCTAAACATGATTGAACTTATTTTGGAAAGAGGCAAAAATCTAATAGTAACCCTCTAAGCAACTTTCTAAAATAAATACATGTTCCTACTTCAGATTCAGATTCTCTTTATGGTTCCACAAGGGGAAATAAAAAGACAAGAAGAAGAGCATGCGTGATGGGGGTAGGGGCAGAGATATTTGTAGTTCTCCACAATCTCACTATATTTAATATATGTATCATTAACTGATAGATCTGTATTTTATCCGTCCTGTTTTGTCCCTTAGCTTAAGCTTGTGTATTTGTTGTTGGTGCCTGATGATGCAGAGAGAAATCCTGTCAGCTCATGTGAAACAGTTTGTTTGAAATACACACTAATCTATGGAACCTCAAATATTTTAACACCAGTGACACAATATCAAGGTCATAATTGTTGACTGGAGAGTGCGGTGTCACACTATTACAACAACGACTGTTTATTATCATAACAGATCGAGACAGTGCAGCGGACACAGACGTGGACGTCTGCCAACACAGATGTCTGAACTGCAGGACTCTGCCTCCTGTTGAAGGACGACCCCATCAGCTACTGGTTCACAGTCACTATCTGTCCTGCTTCAGCCTGAAAGTTTAGTCTCATAGGACAGTGTCAGTTTATAGTCAACTACTACTGAGAGATAAGAAGAGGAAGAGAAAGACGACAGGCCGGTACACGTACTGGATGCCATAAAAGTTTGATAATCACATTGTTTCAAGACAATGTTCCTTTCCATGTTATGGTTTAAAGCAACAATAGAATATGTAATATGACTAATACGTAGGAATTTGATTAGCTGCACTTTAGCACTCACTATTGGTCTCTGAGTGCGATTGCAATGCCATACGACACACTGTTGTTACACCTATCCCCCTCTTAGACAACGTGCATTTGTTGACAAGCAGAGGGCGGCTTCTAACAAAGACGTTACGAGAAGCCAAACAACCATCTCGTCTGATAATGTGCAGAAATATTTCTGGAATTTGAGCAGGAATGAACATGTTTGCAGCCTAGTTCAAAGATTTGCATAATTAGTCCTTTGACTTCAGATGACTGAGTGGTGGATGTGATGTAGCTGTGCTCCAGGACGCCAAAGCCTCGCCTTAACTTTAACTCTTTGCCTGTTTCTAGATTGATCCAAAGTTACTTAAGAGTTAGAATTTCACATTTGGTTATGGTTGACTGTTATCGTTTGGCTTCAGACACCAATGGGTGACGTCACTGAGACTAGGTCAATGTTTTACTCAGTTTATGTTTAAACACTGAAGGACAGACAGAGGACTTTGTAAACCTTGTTTAAAGGTTCTCCTTGCTTTCTTACCTTGGGGATCTGGTGGATGTGAAAGAGCTCGGGGAGCTTGATGCTCAGCATGTCTGCGGGCAGTCTGATGGCCCCCCTCCCTCTCTCACAAACTTCCCTCAGCCTCGCTTGTCCACCACGACAGAGGACAACCCAGACGGGGTAGTCAAACACCGGGATCCGGACCCTCTGTCCCAGAATGTCCGGCTCCCATCGCAAGCTGCGTCCCCAGCCCTCGCTCCACCCGCCTGCAATGCCACCACTGGCCCCAATCCCCCGCCACACTGGAAACACTGCAGAGACACACAACAAACACACAATGAGAACAGAAAAAAAACAGAATGAAATCAAGGAAATCATTGATGTATGGAAGCAATGACGAGCAAATATTTGACAGTTTTGCAAGAACAATCACCAAACAATTAAGCGATAAGCATATTGTGATTTATTTTCTCTTAATTGTTGCAGCTCTGCTTTGACTGGTTAGGTGTCAGAGTCTGGTCTATGAGGTCTTCTATGTTCTACAGGTCTGTCTGTTCAAAGTGAAAATCCTCTCTCTGTCCGGACTCTGACAGTCAGCAGGGTTAAAGTAAAAACTCAACTCAGTCAAAATACTCCATAATTTACTCCTAGTCCTGAAAATGACATCCACAGGACGCTGAATTTCCCCCCTGTGATTAAAAAAAGTATTTCTGATTCTGATAAAATGGTTTATCAGTGACAGAGTTTGTATGACAGGCTCCATGAGTGCGATGTCTTTGTTAGCTGGAGCCGACACTGAGAACAATCTCTTATTGTGGCTGCTGGAGACAGACACAGACATCGATTTGAAGAATGCACGCTATTGTCACATTGCAGGGGGCGAAGTGACTGAAAGCATGCGTGTAATAAGAACATGTTTGTGTCAGAAGATATTTTCACAGATCATTCCTTCTCTGTGAAAATGACATTGAACACATTTTAACTCCACAGAGCTGCTGGACCATTACGACATCCAGCAGAGAAATGACTTTTTATATCAAGTTTAAAAAGCGTGCACAATTACAGTTCAGAAAAGCAGTCTGTGTTTAAAGTAGCAGGCATCATAATATTAGTTGTGTGTGTATTTATATATACATTTCACATAAATAAGAAAACAATAAACCACATCCAAACAGAGATATCAGCACGTCTCTCTTCAAAAACAAACTGAGGTCAGCCTCACTACCCAGACACTCAAACAGCGAGCTCTGCATTCATCCCGTTTACACACTAGCCTCATTCACACATGCACTAAACTCCTGAAGAGTTCAGCAGGTGCGTGTGTCAGACCTTTTCCTGCCAGCACCTTAGTAAAAATAGTGGGTTGAAATCTGGATGATGTTGAAACAGAAACTACACCAACGATGATTTTTTTTTTTCTGTCAACACGACGGTAAGGAAAAGGTAAATGCTGGTAATGCAATTCAAGATTAGAGAAGAGTTGAACTCTTGCACTTGGGGAGCATTAAATACGATCGAGCGGCTTTGAGGTGTGAGAGTAGATGTGTGTTAGAGGAGCTACAGCTGGTGTTAGTTTTTCTTTTTCTCTCTGCTTCTGTAAAAAAAAAAAACATGGCGGCAAAACATGGCTGGCTTGGACAAGACTTGCTCCCTCTGAGAAATAAGGAGCTGCTTCTGAGCAACAGAATTTGATTTTCATCTGAAGAGACTGAGCATGATAAGAGCTAGAACTGACACCAAAATAAAATTAATTATAAATATGAATAATTACATGAATCTTGTACATTACCTTCTTTGGCCATTTTGTATTCTTCAGTTAATCAGACATTGTGATGTGTCATTATGTGATGTAATATATCTATTATCACTGTATCATATCATCGTTATCATGGGCCACATCTCGGGTATCGTAATTTGAGTTACCTGGGGATTCACACCCCTAATCCAAACATACTTCAGAACATTTTGTGCAATTTCGGACATTAAATTCTTCTCCTCCTTTGAAGGTAACATTCCTAAATAAAAAGTCAGAGCTGTCATTAGACTGTAAGCTTCACACTGTTGCTGACCTGTCTGAGTTCGAATATTTCTCCCAGACCTGCAGGTTCAAACGTTTCCCTGAGTCTCTCCTGTCATTACAGCTCGTTGCTCAAGGCGAGAGGCTCCTTTAGAAGTGTACGAGCAACAAGAGGGGACGGTGGCTTACTGCGGCCCAGCTGCAGGCCCCCGGCCCGCTCACTGTGACAAAGTGATCTTTGTGGAGGCTGAAGCCTTCAGACTACGGGGGCCAAAGGATGACTGTTACACGCTGCTCTGGATGGAAATGAGGCTCCACACACTTGGACACACACAAACACACGCAGTAAGTAGCCATGGGGAGCAAGCACAAATACCCAGAGCTCTGACATGCATGCACACTGGTACAAATCCTGCATTCATCACGGGGGGGGGGGGAAGCAGGAGCACAAACACAACAACACACAAGACCACAGCTTGCATGGATGACAATAGTTGAGAAAGGCCACAGGGTTCACTGCAGTGTGAGGGAAAAATGCTCATAGGAATTCAGATCATTAGCATCATGTAGCACCAACGGTTTTAATATTTAGTTGTTTGTTTCTTTGCATGTTGTTAAACTTATTTGAACGGTAACGTCTATGTGAGTAAAGTGAGAAGAGTAAATGAAAACTACTCTCTCTGAGGGTTGTAAGGTGAAAAAGAGGAAGACTATGAAGCAAACTGCATCCTTCAAGGAGCCAGAACGTTGAAAGAAGGGAATTTTGACAGCTAACTCAATCGTGTCTGAGATGAACAAGAAAATAATTCTTGCAAACATGTACTGTGCATTGAAGTGACATCAGGATACGCTTATCCACTGAGGCTCCTCCGTTGACCCGGTAGGTATATCAGTGTGTCCTGTCATGACCTGCTGTCTAACAACAAGTGTAGAAACCATAACACAAACTTATACAAGCTATACGTTTGAATAGAAGCCTGAAGACTCCCCTTGAAACACAAACACATAAATAAACATAAAAGAGCCTGAGGGGATGAACACTGTTTTTAATCTTCACCTAAAGCTACAAAACACAAACATAATTTAATCAGTGTTTCAAGGCTTGGTCCATTGGCTGTATATAAATATAGACAACATGTCTCCACCTCCTCTGGTTGTACAAAAGTGAAGTGACATCTTTTGGAGCCAGAGTTGTGCGACAGATTTTGACATCCTGTTCCTTCTGCTAACCAAAAACACACATTTAACTGGTTGATGAAATGGTAACGATCACTCTGGTCGGCACAATCTACAGCAGAACTGATCCTCGTTTTAGCTTAAAGAAGTTATAGAAAGTTAAGCAACTCTTGAGTCAGTGTTTCCTCCTCTACTTTGTGGATCTGCTGCACATGGCGCAAGAGCTCCAAATGTTGTGGCCTCCCCTTTTTTTGAGGCTGTCATTTCGTCCAACTTTTTTCTACAGACTATACAACTAACACCAAACCAGTTTAACACAACCACACAAAAACAAGTCACCAAAAACACTCTTCATTTATTTTAAACGAGGCTCAACATCACAAGACAAAACATACCACTTAAGAACTAATGAAGCCTATGATTGTCAAAACAACAGGTTATTAAACTCAAGATTTTACAGTCAGTGTTGACAGGAAACATCACACAATCATTTACAGACATAAATATGCTCCTTTTCATCCCCACCCTTTTTCTGAAGTCATCCTCCTAACTTGATGGAATAACTGATTCATCCAGCCTCAGCTCTGATTTCTCTCCCCTGAGATCTGCAGGAACTATTCCCAGAATTCACAACACATGTTACTGAGCAGGATATGACTTTAAAAAGGTGCTCCAAACACTCATAATAGTCGTAAACCAAAAAATGAATCACCAATTTATTGGATTATTGATTAATCTGTTGTGGTATTTTGTTCAGAAAATAATCAATTCTCTCATTCCTCTCAGTTTTTTTAAATGTGAATTTTCATGGTTTATCTTCACTTCTCTGGAAGTTCAATGAGTATATTTGCATTTTGGATTTCACAGCCTGACCCAACTTGCGTTCGCCGTCCCCGCTGTCAGACTCCAGGTTGAACTCGCTGTTCATCTCTTGGTAAATTGTGACAGTTTAACATTACTCCCACCAAGAACCCCCCTGCCCTTCAAAAGTTCAAACTCCCTCTCATGTCGGGGCCAAGGAAGTGTACCTGTACTCACACTCTTCAAATGGACTGGACTAGGGGGGTCAAACTTGGACATGGTATGGCTTGCCTAGCATGCACTTAACCCTAAACCAGGTTCCCTGATGCCTGAGCCTTGCATGTCAGCCCTGCTCGGGTACAGCTCTGTGCTCCAGCTCTGTGCTCCCTTGTCCGTCAACACCCACAGGCTGCTTTCAGAGCGCAGGCATCCGAGCAGCACCGCCGGATGTCTGAAATTGCGAGACCAAGGGTCAACCTGCTCTGAAACAGACTGATCTGCTCTGCTGGGACAGAGCTGAGCTAAGACACAGCGCAGCAGACCAGTGGAGGTGCACACATTGATCAAAGTGAAACCTATGAGCTGCAGTGGGGAAGCAGAGACGGACCAAACAAATATGTGACTAAACTTAGTAGTTAATTGTAGCCTTAAACATCTTGTACCTGTATACAGACTTCAATGTGTGCACTCAGTCGAGCTTGACAAGACACTTTGTTGTGTTCTGGATGTTTGCATTGTGGATATGATGCGTTTTAAGAGTGTTTACTCAACAGACAAGGAAGGAAAAGTAGTCTCATGACATGCACGATATTTTCTCTGACTGTCCTTGTGATCTGAACATCTGTATCTCTCTTTCACTTCCAGACGGCTGTTGTTACCTGTGAGCTTTGCAGAAATTCTGGAGTACCCACACACAACACTTCCTTCCTTTTTTTGTTCTCTTTTTGACATGTGAAATTCTTCCAACCACTCAACTCGTGGTGTCTGCATGTGACCTTTCTCAATGGACGTCTTTATTGGCCTCAGGCTGACAATGGAAAGACTATGCAGAGAGCACACATGTATCCCACACAGACGGACACAAGTTCTCTTTACTGCATGTATGTACTATATGCAAATCAAGCTTCACAGCCAAATACAGTCCTGCTGAACTTGTTCACGACAGCCTAAGCTGAAAATGATTCATGAGTAGAGGAGGACTGCAGCTTGGAGTGTGTATTAAACGTGCTCATGTCTCGTTGCAATGTCCCATCCCTTTGGGCACAGAAGCCGGTACGTCCACCTTTACTGGTGTACACGTGCTGTGATCGAGCATGCACCCTCTGTTCACTAACATATGTGACTGCACACTTCATAAATCATAAACACATTGCTTCTTAAGGCACATTTTTTATTATATATTCTCAAATCAGAAAATACACATTAGGAGACTATGGGACTATATGAGACTTTCTGATCCGAACTCGTACCAAACCATGAACCCCCAAATCAGAAGTCCAAACCAAACCGTCACCTCTCACGTTCAGTGACTAATTCGATCTGCATAATCTGTGTTTCCCCAGTGTTTTTCCCAGGATCCCGAAAGAGAGACGGTTAGAGAGGGCATGCCATAACATGCTACACCTACTTGGTTACCCTTCCTGTTGGCAAAGACAGAAGAAGGGCAATTAAGAGAGCCTGTTCTTCAAGGTAGATAAATAAAAGGATTAGTCATCATGTGAGATGCTATTGGCTGAGTTACAGACCAGTATTATCTGTGAAGTAACTGTCAGACTATCGAAAAGGGAGACAACAACAAACAAAAAAGTAACAAGAGTACAAATTAATTCCTGGATCTTTAAAGCCCCTTTTAGAACCGATTTTGCCATTGGGGACAAATTTCAGCCCGCTCGCTTCACTAGTTGTACAATTTACATGGGAGCAGGACGGCCGATGACTGCCGATCTGCAGCTCTCGACTGGTTGGATAATTTTCTGGCATGTTTGATATTTTGGTGGTACTCCTGCACACTGTCCCGCAGCGAGAGCAGAGCCACTTCACCACTTCACAGTCTTCAGGGCTTGTCTGTGTCTTCTGATTGCCACTGCGCAAAGTGTCACACAGAATTTGAAAGCACCGAGGCAACAACAGCCTGTTTGATGCCGGATCGTACAGTGTGAGCACATAAATAGTGAGCAGTTGTTGTGGGTCGTAAACGATTCAGTCGTACTATGTGAGCTGAGATTCCACCACGACTGCTATACAATCATACATCCACGCCCGGGCTTAACAGAGCAGTTATGATGAGGTTGATGCTCTTCTTAAGGGGCTGCAAAGATCCTGTAGAGCTGAAGTGAGTGTTTGTAAATAGAAAAAAAGTATCAGCTGCTGTTGTGTTCTTTTTTTAAATTAAATCGTTTTATAGATTGATAAGAAAAAGACAGTACACTGATAAGCAGGGCCGGCCCGTGGCATACAGGCAGTAAAGGGCCATCCATAGGAGGCACAGCTGGAAGATTATTCATGTGGTTAGAAAATAACTAATGTAAGAAAATCCCTTAGTTTTTCTTTTGTGATGCATGTTGTATGGGACATAAGACCTACGTCTTTGTGTTCTTGGTTAGCTAACATCCTTTGTTGAAGTTAATAGTTTTAAGCGCTTACCTTTTGAGTATTTATGTCTAAGAGCATGCATGCATTTTGTGCAAGAAGTCCTCACTGAATACATATTTCCTCTTGGTGTAGGAGGGGGTTGAAAGGCTTAGGAAAATATTTTGGCTAAATTGAAAAACTATGCTGAGGTTTCAGCTCTGGTGAGAGAAAAATATACCAAATTATTAAATTCAGGGATTGAATGATGAATTAGATTGAGTTGTCAAGTTGGTTTGGGCTGGGTTTGCTGATAAGGCATCTCTGCCATATTTTCTGTCCTAGATTTAATTAAGCTGTCAAAAAGGTTCAATTTGAATTATTTGAGGTGACTTTAGTATCTCTCTCTTCATCAGGGTCGCCCTGCACACAGGAACATCTACTAAACCTTCTCACAAGACCTGTTTTACATAACTTCCTTTTTTTTCTTTTCACCGTTCAGAATTAAGTAATGCTGGAATGTTTTTCAAAAAAAGGTGGTCCTCCTCGGTCTTTCCCCTCTCCTAATAAGAGTCTACATCTAACATCAAACGACTGCACACGGTTATGTAACACGGCCACTACGTGTTCTTATACGGATCACAATGGATGAGAGGAAGCCGAACTGTCACGTCCTCCACATCAAAGAACAAAATGATTTTCTGTTAAGAAAGCATATTCATTTCTATTCTTTTGTTCTTTCTTTGAGATGTAACCCACGTCTCATTTCTTGGAGCAAATAAAAGGGAACAATATGTGAAATGGAAACCAGGTTAGACTTGTTGCCAACAGAGTTTTTAGGTCATGCATATATAAACGTGAGAAAAATGACTTAAGCTGCTGAATGACGCCCTTGGCATGTTTATCCTCGACCCCCACCGCCCTGCTTCATTCCTTTACTACAGCACATGCACCTGAAAGTCAACAAACAATATCCCCGTTCATACGCAAGAAAATCCTGTTTTGTTCTGAACTGTAAGATTTCTCAATAGGCTTTATTTCAAGGTGTATTCAAAAAAATCTGTCAATGGGGTGCATGGTGGTGGAGTGGTTAGTGTGCGCGCCCCATCTACGGAGGTTAGCGGGCGGCTTGGGCTCAAATCCAACCATTGGCTGGCTCCTTTCCTGCATGTCATTCCCCACTCGCTCTCTCGCTGATTTCCAACTCTATCCGCTCTCTTCATTTAAGGCAAGCAACAAGGCAAAAAATTAATCCTAAAAGGAACAAAATAATAATCTGTCAACGAACCTGCAGAGTAATTTCTTAATTAACCGATCAGTTTCTGTAAAGGCCAATGATTCTCAGTCCACGACCACAACACGAGCGGCAACCTCTGACGTTAAAAAAAATGAAGCCAATGCAGAAGTGCAAAAAACCTGCAGTTTCCGCCAGCGCCCACATGAGGCTGACTGCTGAAGTCCGGGATGTCACATACACACCCATTCAAAATACCCTATTTTTACAGCAGAAATAAACATGTTTACAGCCGGGTTCAAAATATGTAATTGGTCTGATTAGCTTCTCGGCACACACTGTACAGGGGGTGATTTTTTTTAAAGATATTTATACTAAGGCTTGTGTGCTGACCTGACTGACGGGCAGGTGTGGTGTAGCTGTTTGTCAGGACTCAGGGGGCTTCAGACCCGCCCTGGCTTCAGCTCTTGGTTAGGTCGGCTGATATTCAAGTTTTCAAATCAACACTTACGATCAGAAAACATGCAAATAAAGATAAACATACAGCAGGCCCAAAGCTGCCCTACAATATAATCTGTTCAGTATATTGGTTGAGCTCTGACAGAAATATTAAGTCATTATTAAAATAGTTAAACAGAAGCGAACAGGATCAGCACCCCAAGGAGCTCCTGTGTCAAGCCAACATGCTCTCTCTCAGACTTGCTTATTCAAATAGTTCCCTACTTTCTGCAGTTTTCATCTAGCCTATATGGATGCAAATTTTGGAGAGTGACAAACACAGAAATGACAAATGTGCAAAATTTAAAATAGGGCTGCACGATATATTGGAAGAGCCTGGGATATCTTTTTCTTTCTGCAATATATTGTGATAAGAAAATCGGTCGGTCGGGTCTTTTTTTTTTTACCCATGAATTGGCACAAATTAATCTGAGGGTAATAGCTGATAGATAGAGGGAGCTTCACAAAAATAGCCATGCTTCATCAACATGTAGTCTAATGTGGAAGCTCAAATTGCGTTTAATTGTGCAGCCCTAATTAAGAAGAAGATGCACTTTCCCTTCAAAAAAAACCTTCAAAGCCAATGTGTCAAATGCTAGCAATGTGGAAGAAATCCAAACATCTCCAAGTAGGAAAAAAACAAAAACTAAGTGTGGGCTATTTTCCCAAATGGACACATCTCCAGAGCCTTGAGGAAAACACGCTGGTCACATGCAGCCAATTCTCAGAATGACCTGGAATGTCTCCTTCAGCCCCATGTGTGTTTTCATTTCCACTTCTTTTACCTCTTTACATTAAACACGACTTATCAGCAATTCATTTAGTACAACCCCTTCAAAAACAAAAACACGCTTCATGTCACAGCTCAAGACAGTCAAGAGACGACAACAACAACAACAAAAAAACATCCTCCACAGAAACGACTCAAAACTTCGCTTCAACAATGGGGGTTCGATGAACACGGGAGGAAAACATCACCTTCGTGTTTTTGTCACGCTAAGATTTGAAGTTTGTTTTTTCCCGACTCACCGCGACCCTCCGGCATGCGGAGCTTTGAAGTACTCCTCTCCGGGACAACTCCGTTTAGAAAGAGAAACAGCGCTTATCGTGTGGCTCGCTTTCTGCCTTTTTTCTTTCCCTCCTCTCCTCTCCTTCCCTTTTGTAATTGTGTGTCGACAGTCTCCACGAACAGCCTCCTTTTCTCTAGTCCCCCGCGCGAGCCAGTAAGAAGCGCTGCTCGGTGCTCACGTGGACCTTCTCTGGAGCAACAACAACACGAGCCATGTGTGCGCGCTTCTGCTGACAAGGAAGATGTCCCGATGTTTTAAACACAACAATGTGTAGTCGGTCCTCTCCAACACTCAAGTTGGCTTCATTTACTATCAAGGGCTCAGATATTTATGCTCGTGTCTCGTCTTTGAGCTTTGTTTGTGTTTCATGATGCTCCATCCAGCGCATCTTGTCAGCTTGTTATCTGCATGGCAGAGATGGCCATCATTGGTGTATAGTGCTGATCGCATGTTTATAGGTAGGCCTTGAGTAATAAAAAAATAATAATAATTAAATAAGGACTTGTACAAAGGTAATGCTCCATCTCGTGTGTGGTGGTGGTGGTGGTGACTGTGTCTGGAGACCATGTCCATGCCTCCGTCGAAGAGACAGGACAGAGAGTGGGGAACAACATGCAGGCAAGGAGCCACAGGACAGATTTAAACCCGGGCCGGCCCACCTCAAGGACCGTGCCCCTAGCTGCTCACGAGATGTGTGAACCAACCACTTGGCCACTTGCGCCCCCCTTTTTATCTTTATTTTGATGTTTGGTTGACTCGGGACGTTTCTCGGAGAAGATGCGTTTACCCCAAGCCAATGAGTCCCTCCAGGCATTGACGATACTCTCTACCCTACCACATGGACGCTAATGGTCCACACAACTCAACCATGAAACTATAGATTGGCAGCAAGAGCCAACACATCACCAGGGTTAACAGGTGGACACCTCCATTCACAGGTGTTTCGTCAAGTTAGGCCCACAAAGCTCAGCAGTCAGCTCAGGCGTCCCGAAGCCACCCTCCTTCATGCTAACTCTCACAACGATTATTCTGGCCAAAACATGCTAACATTTCAGCCTATAGTTGCTACTTCATCAGTAGCATGAAGATAAACTGATAAGATAGAAACAAGTCATCTCTCCCCTGACGATCTGTGTTTGCTATCAATGTCTGTCAAAGACATCCTGGCGACCCATCAAGTCGCTGTTTTAGCCTTGAACCAACGCGGCTGTAATGCTGACATGCTAAAGACATGCTGCAATGACCCTTTCTTCATTGCAGTCCAACAGTGATGTCACTGAGACATGATGGTTCAATACAGGAAGTTACTCAACATCACTCAGCAAAAGTGATCCGGCCTCTCGGAAATCTCCTTAAGGTTACTGGAAGTGCATTTGCCTTTGACTCTCTCCTACCGTCACAAGACCGCGATGGACGTAAGCCGTCATGTGAATTTATGAGGATATTCCTTTGTCTTAACCACCGGGGAGGACTTCCTGTTTTTTTTTTTTTATTATCTTCTGCACAGCACAAACATCCATTCTGTCACGAGCACAGCTGTCTAGCCGATCATTTAACTCTACAAAGGTTAGTGTTTTTCTTGTCATTTAAGCCGATACAAACCCAGAGCAGCGTGACATTAAACACTTCAGGGACCCGAAAGATATTTCACTTTGACTCGTTCTAAACAAGCCCTGACAAAAGCAGCGCTTCACAAAACTATTCAGACTATTTGGTTGAAGTTCAATGACCCCCCCAACCCTTCTTCCAACTCCTTCATACTTACAGGCTGCACTTCTTTTTAAAAAGGCGTTCATTTTCACCATTATTTTCTCAACAGATCAGATGACATCACGATCATCTTCTGGGTCAAGAATTTAATTAGCGTCCCAAACCAATGACACGCCCACTAATAACTCCCAGAACCAAATCAATCTGCCTGCATCTTCTACTCAGTGTTCTTAAAATAGCAGAGTGAGAAAATAAAACCTTTATTGTCTCAGTGGGAACGTTTCAAGGGAAAGCTCGGCTGCATGGAAAAATAAGAAAACATTCTCATAATTCTCAGACCTTCTTATGACCTTTGTACTCGTCGATGTTTTGCTTAAATGTCTCTGCATGTCCTCTTCACATGATCCTCAACGCTCCTTTGATATCGTCATGTCAGTGATACTGTTCAGTGGTTCTGTTCAGATCAGGATCATTCCAGACCAGTGACGTGCGGTGAGGTTCGAGTCAGATTTACAAATTTATGAACCCATTTACAGAGAAGCTTAAATTCACCTTTCGATTGGCAGCTTGCACATTGACTACTGGTTGTGTTTCATATCTCAGATCAGCATTATTTACACACACATGGAGTAATCTAGACGAACACAGAGCTGCACAGTAAATTGCAATTTTATCCTAATCACAATATGAGCATTTGCAATCAACACATCACAAGGGGGACACCGGTTGCAGAGTGGGTAGTGTGCGCCCCGTGTACGGAGGCTGTAGTGCTCCATGCAGGTGGCCCAGGTTCGAATCTGATCTGTGGCTCGTTTCCTGCATGTCATTCCCCACTCTCTCTCTCTCTCCATGATTTCTGACTCTATCCACTGTTCTATCTCTAAATAAAGGCTGAAAAAGCCCCAACAAAATAAACAGTAGAAAAAAACAACATAAATAAATAAATGCATCATAAATGTCTGAATCTATCACAATAAAATGTGCATGTGTTCATTTCACCTGGTGAATGGAGGCTTCTGTATTACAGTCATGCTATAATACAGTTTCAAAAACAGTCGAATGAAGCTCATGCTATTTATCAGCTGATCAAAAAAAAAAATTGGTCTCCATTTAGTTGTAAAAAAAACCTTCTTGGATTCAGCAGAAACGTGTGGAAAAAATAAATAAATAAATGCCAATAGGTATTCTTCAACAGTAGTTTATTTAGCACATGTCATATAGTTATCACAATATTGAGCAGTATTATTTATTTAGCATTAAAGTATGCTACCAGTAGCTAATGTTGTTAAGTGCTCAGGCACAAATGAAATAAGTTACTTAACTTTGCAGACTGGCAAAGCAGATTAAACTGATTACATAAGGCATCATCAAAAAAAAAAAAAAGTGTTAAAAAAACAGGTTACCTCTCGAGTATTAATCTATTATATTATTATTGTTATCGTTGTTATTGTTGGCTTGGGACGCTCCTCTCAAACAAAGATAACGTGCTCAACTGGTGACAACACACCAGAGTTATGACATGCTTCAGTATTATCTGCCAGGGTTTGTTATTGTAGAGTTAGGAGCATGCCTTTAATACCCCTGAGCGTTCCAGAGAAACTTTTGGCGAGGGCACGTGTTCCTGTGAATGGGAGTGAGCTACGCGTAAAAACCTTGAGGATCTCTTTACAACAGGAAGGGGAGTGAGTTAACTGAAACACTACGACAGTTCCTAGAAAGACAAATGAACATTGAGTCACAGTGCTGCTATGATGAAAAAAAGCTGCTGTCAAACTACCACAGGTTCCGGTATGGACTCAGAAAACTGGTCTGACCTTTCAGCTTTGTGAGTCCGAGGGGATCATTGGTTGGCTCAGATGGATTCCAGAGCGCAGAGGAGATCAAATAAAGAAGAAATCAATCTTTCCAGGAACACAAAACTTACAGTTCCCTCATTTTTCCCTGGAAGGCCTCGTCCCTATTGTACAGAGCAGCCCCCTCCTCCTCTTTTCCTCTGCACATTCCTGCAGCAACCAAGTACAAACACTGCTGCACCCCCAATGTTGAAATCCCACCCTCAGGGCTGAGACTTTTTTCCATTGGATGTGGCAAAAAAAAGACTTTTTTTTTTTTCACTTTCAGAACACAAGGGCAGAAAGGGGAAGAGCGGCAGCATCATTTACATAAGAGCAAACATGGGTGGCATTCATTCTGAACCAAATGAAAAAACGATTTTTAAAAGGTTTTAGACAAGAAAAATGATGAAAAAGGTGCACATGAAGTCCAAACTGCCACCAAAAGACAATTACTGAGATGTTACTCACGCATGAACTCCAGGCAGGCAAGACATTTCCCCACAGCGAGCACAGACCTCTGCATGGACATCTCCCAGACAGACCACAGATGCTTCCCAAAGAGCTATTAATCTGACTAATGGGTTTTTTGTATGTTTAAACGTTTCATCCTGTCCCTGCAGCCCGATCCGTCCTCTCTGAAGTCCCTGCAGCTCCACAGCCTCACAGGCTCACAGAGAGAGAGAGGACTGCCTTGGGTCAGCGAGGTTTTCACAACCCCCTTACCCAGCAGAAACTGGGCCAGCGGCACCGATGCCAGGCGTCTTCTGTTGGGGTGGCACTGACCAGGCTGCCAGGGGATTGGTTATTCTGTGTGTGTTCGGTCAGTGGTGGGCAGGGGGCCCGGGCCAGAGAGGGACACAAGGGACGGAAGAAAACAAAAAAAAAAAGAGACAGAATGGAGCAGGAGACCTAGTTAGGGAGACGAGGCATGTGATCGGATCCCATCACACGCAGAGATGAGAGGTCAGGTTATTTAGGGGTAGAATTTAGATTCAGGGCAAGTTTGGTTATTAATTTCTTGTTAATATGTTAATATGCTCTGTTAGTCCTTTTTGTCTCCAAATTGTGAAGTGGACCCGGGAGGACAAATCCAAAATGCTTGTTTTGTACAACCAACAGAACTACAGAACCTAAAAATCAACAATCACATCAAACTGAGAAAAAGTTTCAAATTCTAGTAAGTGTGAAGCACATTTCACTACAGGTAAGCTCAATGTGCTTTACACTGAGGTGAAAAACACAGCTTACAACGAAAAATTGTTTCCACAGTCATGAATAAGACACAGAAATCAAATCAATAAAGACACAAACCGCAAAGTAAACATCGATAACTACACAAGTGATCACACTCTCACACAAACAAAAAATACAGTAACTATTTATATGCTTTGGAGAACAGATAGGTCTGGAGTTTCGCTTTAAAAATAGAGACTGTTCTGACCTCAGTTCAGCAGGGAGTTTGTTCCAGAGAGAAGGACCACAGTAACTAAAGCCAGCCTCTCTGGACTTTGATTGAATTCTGGGTACAGCTAAAAGACCTTCAACCTGATGACCTGAGGGGCCAGGTCGGGTTGTAGTCTGTGAGCAGGTCAGAAGTGTACTCAGGAGCTGAACCTTGGAGAGCTTTATGGACTAATAAAATGATTTTTAAAAGTGAGGAGCCAATGGAGTGTTTTGAGGACCACAGTGATGTGTTCAAATTTTCTAGTAAGAGGCAGGACTCTGGCTTCTGAACTTGGAATAAGTTGAAGTGGTCCCACAGGTTGTTTGGATAGCCCGGCTTCAGAGGCGCTGCTTGCCAACAGGCAAGGCAGGCAACTGCTCTGGACCTCAGGCAAGTAGGGGGGCGGACTCAAACCACAGCAGGGGCTCAAAGTGTGCACATTTTAGCAATGACGGTCAGAGTCAGCACTCCCTCTCCATGCCCTGCTAAACATCACATGCATAAAGTTTGTCAATGAAATTGAAGGAAAATAAAGATGAGTTATCTGTGTGGGAGTGAAAAGAAGACAGACGAGAAAGCAACAAGACACTGGCAGACATAATGGTGATGAACGCTGGCTGGAGGGGCCCGCAACCAATTTTTGCTTAGTGCCCTGACAGACTCTAGAGTCACCACTGCCCGGCTTCCAGAGCAGTGCAGTGATCTAACCTGGTTGATATGAATGCACGGAATAATTTCTTGATAATGACAACTAAAGGTGTATTTTCATCTCGCATTAACCTCCGGAAATACTCTTTATGATTCACCTGTAATGAATCATCTGTATCACCCTGGTTGCTGTTCTTGATCTAGTGTCTTGTGAGTATCTTTATGTGCAGGGAGCCATTTTTTTAAAAACAGGAAATAGGATGTTATGGATGTGTTGTGTAAAGCCCCTGTGAGGAACTCTCATTTTGTGATCATATTCATTGTTAAGACAAATGGGATAGAGGGAGATGGGATGATATGCAGGAAATATTTCTCCTTTGTGTTCCTGTTGTCCACACTTCCTTGCTGCTGAGGTGGAGGTCGGAGCAGATCGTGTATCAATGAGGACGGTGGTGGTCGTGGGGATGACAGTCCGATGGTGGAGGCTGGGGGTCAGGGACGTCGGGTGGTAGTAGGGCCATATCACCTCGCCCCTGCTCCTGGGCTTTGGATGACTTCACCTTTTTAAGTTTTAATTTTGTTCTGTTTAAGCAGCACAACATAGAGGCATCCTTTTTTTTTTTTCACATTGGCGGACACAAAGAATGACAACAGTTCATGGAGAAAGTAGTGATCATCTTATACGAGTTTCTTTTTATTGTTCAATGCATGGCCACACACATATACTGGTTTTCTTTTGCACTGTGCATGATGGGACAGTCACTATGGAGATGAAGTGTAGATGGGATACATTTTAGGAGTTTACAGGGGTCCAAACACAACCCACATTCCTCTGGGAGAGTCAGCCTGCCCCCCTGCCCCCCTCCCCCCTCTCTTCTGAGCCTCACCAATCACTAGCTACAACATGAGGCTAATCAGCTGCTACCTCCCTCCTCCATCTAACACGACACGTTAAATAAATTCTGGATTACATGTTTTGTAACTTTCAGAACTGAAAGACTTGTTTACTTGTTTAGTGGATAAAGACACAACAACAACCCTTTCCCTTAAACATTCCTGCATATTTCATTCAGTTTCAGCTTACAGAAAGCAAAATAAACATTTGGGTACAAAAATAAAATTCAAATTAAAACCTTTAACAGGGAAACACCTGTTGAGTGTTTTATCTTTTTTTCTCTTCTCATACAGAGATAGCACAATACTTAAGTCACTGGTCACAAAAAGTACACCGCAAATAGAGAAAACCAAATGAAATAAAAAAATTTAAAAAGCCACAGAGGAAAGAAACCGGTCCGGGAGAGGAGTACATTTGTCCTCCTCAAACCTTCCTGGAGGTTTACGAGCTGCTGTGAGACGCCTGCTGTGATTTGTAAGGCGGGAAGTCTCGGGTGTCAGGTGAACAGAGACTGTTTTCTCTGTCTCTAAGTTGTCGTCATACACCCTCGACCTTTTGACACGCAGCCCTATGTGACCCGACATTCTTAACTCTGTTTCTCAAATACAGACTGAAGGGAGAGGGGAGGAGGGAACAGAAACCACAGCTCTAAATATCTATATGGATTCTTCTGAGCATGAATGTGTTTATGTCGGTGTGCTGTTTCTCTCTCGACACATAGGTACTCGTTTGCTAACATATACAGTGTATTCCTGGTTAGGTAGTGAACCAGGGGCACTTAAAACTTGTGTGGAGCCTTCCCCCACCGTTTTCCTCACTCCGACCACTAGAGGTCACTCTATATGTTTAGAATTGGGAGTGGGAGGTGGGGACATCTGCTGTTTCTTATAGCGCCGTTTCCCGCCCGTGTTTCTCTTTTCCTTTTTTTTTTTCACTCCACTGTTATATCTTTTTCCACCCCTCTAAGCTTTTAACTCCTTCCTCCGATTCAGCTTTCTTTTGAGTTGTTTTTTTTATGCCTTTGGAGATGTAGATACACACAGAGCAAAAGAGTGGGAGAGAGAAAGAGGGAGCGAGTGTTGTGATCGATCAGCTGTTTGCAGCGCCGACTGCTGCCCCCTCTTTGACCCTTCAGCCGATCTCCTTCCACTGCCGGTAGAACGCCACGATGTTCTTCAGCTCCATGCCTGCCGAGCCCACCGCCTGGATCGTCGTCTGACAGGACAGAGAAGAAACATGAGACTCAAATAAATAAAGAACAAGGATTTTAAAAATCTGTCTTCAATTTATACCCTGTGCTTCTACATATACATATTTTTTTAGATTAGAGATCCTGTAGGAAGATGCAGAATCTATATCTCGGTGACTTAATTTGTGTGTCTCAAGGTTTCTGGTTTCCATTTGTAGATTGAGTAGTATTCCGCAGTTTTAAAGGGCTTCATCTGTCAAGAGGTAAACAGTTTATGCGGAGAGCAAAATGGAAGGGGAACACTTTTAGCTGAAACGCAATCCCAGAGCAAGTCGCCTCTCACTTTAGGACGAGTTAGCTTTTAAATCATGTCTATATGCAGCAAACAATCTACTTTTAGGAATTGTTTCTCATACAAACCTCTTTTCATGTTTCCAGTCATAAATTACTTTCATACTCTTCATAGCGGGAGATTTTCCCAATCTGACGGAACAGCAGGGGTCTCATATGACGTAAAAAAATGGATTCTTGTAGTAATATTAACCATGACAAAATGTGTGTTTGTTAAAGAGCAGTGGGAAACATAAACCAGTGAAGACGACGACGACGTAGTAAACATAGAAAAGAACCTGAAATTAATTCTTTTTTAAAACTTGTTAGCTAAATATCAACCTCCTGATTGTTTGTTATTGTTTTATAATCTAACAAATCAAAGTGATGGTTTGTTCTTTGTTGACAGTAAATAGGATGCAGGTTCTGACCTTCATGGCTGCAGACTGAGTGCAAAGCTCTTCCACTTGATGGCCGGTGAGAATGGTCACCATGCCGGCTGTGTCTTCATCTCCGTTGCTTTGGGAGACGGTCAGCTGACGGCAACTGTCCACCATCTTGTATAAATGCCTAAAACATTTTGTAAGCGGAAAAAACAGAAGTCAGACTAATTGAATCATTTAGACAGGAAACAAACAGATCTTATTGTAGAAGGGGAAGAAATCTTACCAGGCTTCGATGTCTTGACGCTTCAGTTTATCTCGTTCAAAACTTCGACCTGATTCCTTCTGGCAGCGTATGTACCTACAGGAGGATGTAAGAAAGTCAACGTTTAGTTTGATGGAAGAGAAGTTAGTTTTGTGTTGAAAATGTCAAATAAGACATGGACACTACTTCCTTTTCTAAAAAGAAAGCAAAGAACAGTTCATACAAACACCCACCTGTTGCCTTTACGGAATTCAGACTCCAGGAAGCGAATGCCGTCCCTCGCACCAGCGTTTTCCTTTTTCAACCGGTCAAGTCCATCGATCACTACAACACAGTAAGTCCACATTAATACCCGAGAAAACGTTCACGTCGGGGGTACAGACTGACTCAGATTGACTAAACCTGAATCAGAGTTCAACTGAAGTTCGACGTATGATTGTGTAATAGTCGTGGTGGAATGTCCGCTCTCACTGTACGACCTGATTGTCGGGTAAACCTGAGCGCTCACACTGTACGAGTCAAATCTGGATGAAGCATTCACAAGTTTCAATGGAAACTGATGGAGGTTTTTTTTTTTTTTCCAGATGTCTCATATGCACGGCGGCTACAAACATCCTAAGAAACACTCACACACACAAGAGAGGGGTGGGGGGGGGGGACAGATGAAACAGGCATGCCTCCTGTTGCCATGGTGATTTTAGATGATTTCTGTCAGTTTAAGCAGGTGAAGAAATCAGGGGGGCAAAGTCCCGGAGCCTGGGAATCGGCTCATGGTTCTGCTTTCACTGTGTGAATGAGTGTAGCCGGACGACCAAAATATCAAACATGCCAGAAAATCATCCGACCGGTCGGAAGCAGCTGATCAGGCTGTTATCGACCGTTGTACCGCAGTGTGCACTGCACAACTGATGCCAGGCGATTGGGCTGAAATTTGGACCCACTTCAAAATGAGTAGTACGACCCAAACATCGGGTCTAAATCGTCCTGAAATCACACAGTGGACGCCCGACTTTAGTGAAGAGAGAATATTGAGGCTAAAAGGAAGTTTGTCTTTAAAGGAAGCACACATCTAGTTCCATGTTTAAAGAAGCATAAACTGGTTTGTGAGTAGTCTATTAAATGACTTATTGTAAAAAAAACAAAACAAAACAAAAAAAAAACAACTGCCTATTACAAGTCCAATATTCCAAGGTAAAGTGTTTCCAAGGTAAACTGCTTAAATACAACCGAGGCTGAAAACAACAAATAGTGATGTTTTTTATTTTCTTGTTAAAAAGATGAAGGCTTTGCACTGACCCGTCCGTGGGATGATGATGATGAAGCAGCCGCTGCCCGCCAGTTGTCTGATGAGGTTCAGATGCTGACAGAGAGCAGCTGTGTCTGGCACCAGGTAGGGAGACATGGACGACTGGGCCTTGGGCTGCTGAAGGCTGCCCTCTAGCTGCGACACCTCCAACTGCAAGGAACAAACCGGAAAATAGAGACACAAGAAAATGATGTGAGGGTTAAAACAAAGTCACAGAAATAAAATAATACCTCTGTTTTTTATTTTTGACAGAACCACAATCTGATGATTTTAGTAAGCTTTCATCCATACTGGTTCATTTTAATGTCGCCTAAACATAGAATCTATTCTTCTCTACCAAACATCCATCATTTCTAACTATTTCCATAAACAAACTTGGAAACATTTTCTCTCTCTTTAAGAAAAGGAGCTGTCTGAGCTCAATATGGGAATAAATCATATTCTTAACCTGTAGTCGGAGCTGGGCCATATCCCTCATTAAGCGATTTCGTCGAGCCTCTTCTTCGGCCTGGACAGAAGATGAAGATGAGGACAAAAAAAAAAAAAAAACATCATCAGAAGAGATCACATGATCAAAAACCTTTGGTTGCACATCATTAGATAAATATTCTTCCCTTCTGCACATTTCAATAAGTCAGCAGTTACACAACCACACACAGTCTTAACGAGACTTCACTGGATCCAGACCCCCCCTGGTGGTTTTCGTCCGGTCATTGTTCAGATGTCACTCACCATTCGGAACTGGGCCTTGGCCTGCTGCACCAGATTGTCCTGTTCAGACTGGCTGATGCTGGTGAAGATGCCCGCCTCCGGGTTGAAGTGCAGCACGTTGCCCTGGAGATTTGTAAGGAAATGGCCAAAGCTGCGGATGCAACACACTCGCACCACACACTGAAGGAGAGATGAGGAAGAAAATCATGTTAATGCTTTCATATTTGTGTGTGAGTACGTTTTTAGCTCCAACAAGTAGCCAAGGGAAAATAAATCTGAACATGTCTTAGTGTCTAAAACTGTCTGTTAAAGTTGAGTTGAGCTAAAAACAGGAGGAGGTTTAAAGCTGCTTTAAATGATTTTTCTATATGAAAAAAGCCAATGACTTAAAGTAAGGTGAAATGAAACATATGGATGATCCTGAGAGCTATCAATCGATTCAGCAGTTTTCATCTCTTAAAAAATAAATAAATGTTTAAGCCTCTTTAAAGTTATTGTTTTGATTTTACATCTCAAGCTTTGTTGTTTTGTTTCTATACGCTTGCTGCTTTATTCAGTTGAGTCAAATCCTATCAGTGAAAAAGCTTTGATAAACCTACTGCATGCTGCCTGCCCAAAAAACACAAAAAATGAACAAGTTGGGGATTAGAAGAATCTTAATCCTTAAAAAGGTCAGAATAATGACAAAAATAATACTCTGGTTGTTACTCTTTAGCCGCTTATTAACTACAACAACTTTATATTTGTTATATTGTTTGGCCTCGGGCCTGTGGAGGACAGCTGAAGAGAGACAGAAAATATTATCTATTCTATAATATAGGAGAGTCTGGGGTGACTTGCAACAAGGGCCGAAGTTGGATCCCGAACCCATTTCTGCTGCGACGAGGACTTTTAGCCTCTGAACATGGGGCGTGAAACATAACCACTGGGCTATTGACGCCCCAGGAAAACAACTATCTAAGATATGTTAACTTTCAACATAATGTTTCAAACGTAACGTTTAATGAAAGAGAAAGAGAGACCCTCCCTTAACCCCGCCCCCAATGACACACTGAGTAGTTCATATTATCACACTGCAGATGGTGAAGTATTTTTTGATTAGTGAGCAAAAGAAAAAAACATAAATCTTAGAGAAGAGTTGGTTTCATTATGATCAACTCATCTGGAATGAGTTTATTTGATTCATCCAATAATTGCTGAGTTGAAGTTAAAAACAGGATGGATACAGACAGATCTGCAGGTGGTGTCAAGCTGCAGAAACATGTTTTAAACCTGCCGGTTCTTTACAATGGTCAAGAACGGTAATCACAATTCACACACAGGTGGTTGCATCAAATAGCTTGCTATATCAGAGGAAAAGCCTGACATCTTTAGTTCACTTTCACATAAACAAACGTGAAAGTGAAGAAACAGCTGGCAGTTTGTTTTCTGTTGATCCAATAATCTTTCCAAAAACTCATCATCATTATCACCACAGTCTAAGTGTTTCAGGCTTGTTTCATTAAATCTGCTTTAAGGCCTTTATAATCTTGGCACTAGTCGACTTCCAGGATGGTGAGGATAAACAAACTGTTATCTTTGCTAACTTGTTCAAAATTGTTGTGGTTCTGCGAAAGTTTGCCTATCAGAGTTTTCAATTGTTTTTGTCTTACCAACACTGAAAAGCTATTAAGCTGTATCTTGCCTGTTTGTTGTGAATATGTGTGTGAGTTGTAGGTGTGTGTGTGTACCTCCTGTAAGGGGCTGAGCGAGGGGTTGCGTCGGCTGAAATCGAGGCGGCGATGAGCTACGCTGAGAGCAGGCAGGTGTCGCAGAGCCAAATCCTCGGGCAGCAGAAGACTTTGGACCAAACCGGGATGCTCACATTCATTAATGAGCTCTGTCACTTCTGTGTTTAGACCGAGCTCTGCAGAACAGAAACAGATAAATACTGAACCGGCAGTAGACGAAGCCGTAACCGTGTAAAGAAATCACACGGAGACAAATATCCAGGGAGAAAGCGGAGCATCAACACTGTTTGTGAAAGAGGACATATTATACCCCTTTTCCACCTTTTCAAACAGTCCCCTGTGGTCTAAATGAAACATCTGTGCTGTGCTTTGGTCAAAATATAACATGAATCAAGCACCAGAGGAGGTTTGTGACCCTGACTAAACCAGCTCTCTCTGAACACTCCGTTTTGGTGTGTGTGTCTCTTTAAATACAATGAGCCCCCCCCTGAGTTTTCCCAGTAGACAATACTACTCTGTAGAGAGAATAAAAATAGCAGACCTGCTCAAAAGTTTGCTCTAGTCTGGGGGTGGAGATACGAGGGGAGGGGAGGGGATTTTTTTTTTTTTAAGAGAATCCCACTGTGACATCACAAGGAGAGCACATTTGAAAGGGAGCATTTTTCTCTGTGTTGTTAGACTTTATGCAGACCACAAACAAAGGACTGGATGGATTTATTTCATATTATGTGGGCCGGTAGTTACTCAGGTTCTTAATATGTCTCCATTAAATGAAAGTGCAGGGACAAAATCAGAGCATGGAGCTGTGAACAGAATTCAGATATAAAAGATAAGATTACATCAAACATGAGAGAACTAATGACAAAAAATACATGTTGGCAAATATACTTAAAGGCATTACTTTAACATAACTACTCCATATTTCTTTCAGATGCTGTTTTGCAAAAGCTGGTAAATAAAAACTAGATTTTGCACCAAGGAGTCGCATTATGGATTGATGTCCCACTTTGAGTCTGGATGCTGAACATGAAGTTCTAACCAGCAGGTTGTTGAGTCCAGCTGGGCATAAAGACTGGAAATGGAGAGAAACAGCTAATCTGGCTCTGTGTCCCAGATTTAAAAATTCCGCCAATCAGTATTAAAAGTTCAGAACGGGGCTGGGTGATGTATCGAGTTTTTAAGATCTATCAATATATTTTCAGACAAGAAATAAGGTTCAATAAAAGGTAAAGTAAAAATGACACTCAGAGAATTTGAGACTAGTTCTCCTTTATATTAATGGTTTAGTTCTGTCTCCACATCAGGCATTCTTGGACCCAATGGGGATAAAAAACGAGACACTGCTGCGCCGTCCTGTGACGACTGAGCGATACTCGGGTATAAATATCTCTGCACTGCAGTCTATCAGAAACTCACCAGCCTCGAGCATCTTGCTGCCATCTGGAAGCAGGTTGAGCAGCACGGACAGTCGGTTCCACAAGCTTTGAGAGCTCTGCAGGGAGAGAACAGTTTGGTTACTAAAGACCTCTAAATGTTAATGTAACAAAGACTTATGCAGGACTATGTTCGCCTCACCTGTGCACACATGAGGATAATGTCGGTGTTTGTCCTAAGCCAGTCAATAAAGACCTTCACCACCTGGATCAAGCCCTGATTGGTCAGGATCTCCAGCTTCTCTAAGAGGGTTTTCTCACTGTGGACTGACGGAGTACTGTGTTGGCTGCCTTCAGAATCAGAGTCCAGGTCTAGAGGAGGAGAAAAATAAAAGAAGGCAAGACACGATTGATTTTAACAAAGTAACACTGACTTCTTTACAAATCCAATTTAAAAGAAATGGTTGAACAAGAAAACCTCCCGAAGAAGTGACCTGAAATAAACAGTTTATATTTTTTTGCTTTCCATAAAATCTTAATCCTATCATTTCTAATTTTATACATTCTAAATATCGTTTCAATAAATATAATTGATGCTAGCCTTTCAGATTCAGCCCGGCTCTCATGGCTCGTAGGGAGTCAAACCTCTCAAAACTTCAGGTTTAGATTTCCTTTGAAGGAAATGTAAGCTTGTGTTGTCCCAATGTATACATTTAGCCATGAGCTTGGAGAGTCTTAAACACTGACAAAAGACACATTCCCACCCCAACTAAATGCTTGTATGAAACAAAATCGATATCTCCGTACTCTGTTGCTTTTGTCCACATGTGAAAATATGAAATTTTAATTAAACTGAAAATAAACTTTTCTGCCTGAGTGTCAACTTCCAAAGACTAGTTCTTAAAAACTTTCCATCATCGTAAACCGTGGAAGAGGGACACAACAAAAGGTTGACTGGATGCGACATAGTTACCGTTTTCATTTGTTCCATTGGCGGTTCCAGGGTTCTTATCGCAGGATGGATCCTCAGGTGGAGGAGGTGTCTCTTGGGAGGGGGGAGCAGACGAGTCAATAGGGGTGGGAACGCCAGAGGGAGACGTAGCTTGAGGCTTCAGGAGCATGTTGCTGAAGGTCGGCGCCAGTCTGAAACAACGCTTGGCCTGGAAGAGCTGGGAGGACATGGCCTGCAGGTTGCTGCTGATGCTAGAGTCTCCAGGCAGGAGGGGCCCGTTAGTGGTCGGAGGCGTATCGCCGTCTCTGTCCCCTCCTTCTTCCTTGGGTTGCTCTTCGTCTTCCTCTTCCTCCTGGTGCTCCTTTGTCTGATTCTCTGTGTTGTCTGAGTTTTCGGCGTCCTCCATGTCTTCCAGATCGGATCGAGACTCCTGGCTGTTCATGTCTGAGTCGGTCTCTACATCAAACGCCGTGCCTCCTTCCTCCTCTTCCTCTGATCCACTCCCCCAGCTGCCCTCCTCAGCCAGGGGGTCTCTTTTAGTCCCCTTCCTGATGGTTGGAGGATTGGGGGGTGTTCCAGCCATGTTGCCACCTGTTGAATCAGTGTGGCCCCTCCTCTCTTCATCCTCGTCTTCATCTTCTTCGCTCTCAAAGCCTTCGCTCAGGTCGCTTTCGTCATCTCCTCGGGTGTCCTTGCGGGCACAGCGGCGCCGGCGGAGTCTAGAGAGGCGGGTGTACTTCTTCTTCTGTCTCTGCTTGTCCTCTTCAGTCTTTCGCTGTTCTTCCACACTGCTTTGCTTTTTGGCACCGACTCTTTCACAGCCATCTTCGTCCTTCTCATCCTCATCTTCTTGCTCCAGGGAGCCGTTCTGCAGAGGCTTCTCTTCAGATCGATCTGCTGATGGAGCCGCCGAATCCATCGTCTCCAAGTCATCTAGACAAGAGAGGAACATTTTAATTAGATTTATTCTTTCATTAAAGCTGCTTTAAAACTGCATATATCACATTACAACATCATTTTGTTTCTGACAGGTCGTTAATGAAAGAGCTTATCAATAAATATTCAAAACTCTAAATTGTTATTGACTTGTCAATTCATCAAAAAGCTTCATAGACCGTCCTTTAAACCACAAAGAGCCTTTTCAACTTTAATCTTAGAGGATGTTGCTGATGAGGATAAACTGAGGTTGCTGCATTGATCCATGTGTCAGTGACCGGCTGAGAAATTTCCTCTTTTGTGCTGACTTATCAGGAATTTCTCTTTTAAGTGTTGAACTAACTTGCAGTAAGCATTTCTTTCCCTCTCTTCTCATACAGAGATGGGGGGTGTCCTCTCTCACCTGCAGCGTCTGTGTGAAGTGGCGGCACCTGGCTCTCCGCTTCCTCCAGTTCAGCCTGCAGCCGGATGTTGACATGGTTCACCAGATGGGAGAACAACGCCAGAGTGAAAGCGATGGATGCACTGTACTGCTTTGATCCTGAAAACACAATTACAACAGTTAGTTAGAAGACCAAAGAAATCGTTAAAAAAAATGTGTAATGTGTGCAAAAGTTTCTTAATCAAAATCATTCACCCATAGCACTTCATGAGATGATCCTGATAAACTCATAAATGGGTCAGTGTGAGCTTGTTGCACAAATATTTGTATCAACCTTGAGGTCAATATTTGAAAAGACTGGAAAGTACAGAAATGCAAAAGATTTGTTATATCGCTCTGATCACACAACATTTCAGTCTAACCGACTTTCATCAGGTAGGTCTGTTAGAAGTGTTGTACGATCTAATAAATATGTCAGCATAGAGCGAGCCAGTGTGCGGGAGCCTTTCTCAGTTCCTTTAAGTTTTACCCTCCTCTGACGCACCTGTCATACATTCAGGTGTATAGAGATTTAAAAAAATAAAATAAACTGAGAAATGTCATTCCACGTACATTTCCTGTTTGATTCTTTAAACGATAACTTCAAGGGAACCTCAACGACAATGATCATCTCTTAAATACTGACATTGCTCTGGTTAGTCTAGAATAACGTTTAAATAAACATGTTTGTATTCGGAGTATTATTCTCAAATGCTATATTTGTTTTGAAAGAAAATAAGGAACTTCCAGCAGATCGAGAGTTACGACATAAACTTAACAATTGCCAAAAAAAGAGAACTTGCAACAGATAGAAAAGTAAATGAAAATAGCTGAAGTGAACGGTAAACATGAGGGGAAATGTTTGATGTGGCAGGGTGCGTATTACTTTTGACTTGTCATAGAAGCTGTTTGGGAGCTTGAGGCCATTTAAGGACAGAATGTAATTGTCTTTATATCCTGTACAGCAACAATCAAAATATAGTTGAGATCAAACAAACACTGACCTCCCCTCTTCAGGCTGTGCACCACCATCAGACATGTCACCACCATTTTGAAGACGAGTGTGTCGGGCAACACCGGACAGGCGCTGTCGGTGTGCTGCGGCTCCTCCTCCTCCTCGCTGGGAGGGTGGTGAGCAGCACCGTGCGTGGGCGGCGGCAGGTAGAACAGCACCAGGTTGAAATCCTCCAGCACCGACTGGCAGAGTGACGTCAGCTCCGTCTCCATTAAACTACGAGCAGACAAACATAGGAGGGAAAAATCAAAGGGTAGCACGCTATTGGTACAAGCAAGGTATCAGGGTTTGCTTATTTCTACAGTCTCCATTATTACAAACAGGAAACACTTTGCCAGTAATTTCGGTTCTATCTGCTGTATTCAAACTTCACATCATTAATTATTTGATTAAGATATCACTAGTGCAGGTAAGAGGCCCAAAACCAAACATGCCAATAAAAAGTCAAAGATTAAGATACAGTAAAGCCAAAGGTTTATTTCAAACAGTAGAAGAGCATGCTTGATTTCTAGCCGGGAGATGAGTGACTGTTTGAGCACTTACCTGTTCTTGGGTTGCAGCAGGCTCTGAAGGTACATGAAGCTCACCAGGAGACGCTTAATGTCTTTTGATCTGCAGAGAAAAGTCATGGTTAAATGACTGATGATGATAAATTAATTGTGCAAATATACCATCAAACATTACTGGCATGAATGCATCTTAACATGCAAACCCAATCAGAACTTCTAAATCTGATCATAATGGATAAGAAGCATGATCAATACCAGCACCAAAAACCCAGATGTGTTTCTGTTTCTACACAACACTTATTTATTTGTGTCCATAGTAGTCTTGTACTCCTTCTGATTTTTGGTACTTTTGTTGCTGCAACTTTCTAATTTCCCCCACAGGGATCATCCGTTATCTAAAACCGTCTGCAGACAGATGCTGCTTCATCCCACCACTTCTAAGAGTTCCTTTGTGATTCCAACGGAGGGCAAGCTAGTTGGTAATTGTGTGATTAAAGATAAGATTATAGTTTAAAATTACCCTGGGAAGGCCAGCACAAAGAAGGCAACTTATTGTGTTTAGATTAACCAGGCAGCAAGCAAGGAAAAGAAAGAACAACAATTATTATCCCACTGCTGTCCAGAGAGGGTTCATATCCTAACGAGGCCTCAGAGGAACTTGTGGAGAGCATGTTGGTATGAGAGAATGAATTTAAACTGCTTCTGCCTAAAATCTAAGGTCATACACTGTAAGGACTCGTACCGGGACTGATCTGGATTACCCTGGAATCCAATTTATCATCATGTGTGTCCTGTCCAAGGTGTACAGACTCCCCTAAACCTTCCTCACCTTTGTCGCGATGGAGACAACTTCTTCATTTCCTGCTTCTTCACTTGATGGTACATCTTAGCAGCTTTGTCAAACAGGCGCTTCAGGTTGCCGTAGGCCCCTTCAAAGGGGGCTTCTGATTGAATGCTGGAACAGATGAAATATCTGTTTAGACTCTGCACTTATTAACCAGTGGTTCAATACTTAAAACTCAAACAGGTTTGTGTATGAACTCCTCACCAGCGTAGGTAGTAGTAGGTTGCTTCAACGTTGTAGAACTTGCTCCCTGCCAGTGTGCCCAGTTGGTTAAAAGGCATTCCTGTAGAGACATTGATGAAGATATTTGTGAACAACAGGTACATTTTTAATTTTAATACAGCTTAACCATGACAGGGGCTGTGTCCGAAATCTCTCCCTATTCCCCATACAGTGCACTAAAATATATATATATATATATATATATATAGTGAATAGACCATGTTGTAGTGCTTTCCACATTCTGAGTGAAGGATCATATCTTATTAAGTCCACTCATTGTATCCCACAATGCATTGTGAAAAGTAGTGTACTACTGATGGTCACTATCCAATATATACCATCATGCATTGCAGTTCAAAGATTTTTATGAGCGGAGAGAGGCGTTCGACTCGACTGCTCCCAGACGAACGACCAGCGTGAAAACAGAAAGACAATATTCATATTTAGAGTAATGTAACTGAATCTAATCTATGATCTGTTCAGATAAAGAGTAAAAGATCATCAGCGTTAGTAACGGTAGTTTGTCCTAATGTTGATCACAGACACGAGACCAGAGTCTGTAAACACAAATAAACTAGTTTTGGTATGTTTAATTATTTATTCAAAATTCAGCATATTTAATGAATGTATTTGTTTGAACTGTTTTTTGAAAATAAACTCAGTATGATAAAGGTTATCACTGAAATTCATGCAGTTATTTACAGTTATTATTAATCCTCGGCCGGAGTTAAACTGCACGTTTGAGCTGCGTGATTACAATGACGTCACAGTCAGCAGCAGACGAGTGGGCAAGTAGTGTCCGAAGTATTCTTTAATTATGCCAAACAGTGCACCATATATGGTAGTCCACTACATATAACTTACTTTATAATGAGTAGGGAGGAGGGAATGAGCGTGGCACAGCCTGAGATTAATCACTGGATGTTTTCTGCTCAATTTAGATTTAGTTTTTTGTACTGCTACAAGCCAAGACTTGAGACCACAAAAGAGCTTCAGCAGAGGAGATGTGATGCTCACTTTTTAAAACAACTTTCAGCTTCAGTTCACTTTTCACCTTCCACCTATGAGCATATTTAAAGCTCTTAAATAACCCATTATACTTCAATTGTTTCATCTGAATAAAGACTAAATGTTGGGATGTGTTTAAAACATGCACATCTATTTTCATATGTAATGAAGCATAAATTAGCCTAAAGGGAACCTATTTTCTTAAACAGTAGTTCCTTGGACTTTAAGTTCTGGGGCATCCTGCTGTTCTTGGAAGGAAATACAAGCCAGTGAACAACAAAGGTCTGAATCATGAGATCTTAAATTACAGGCACTTACCGACATGTGGCATGACGGACAGGGCCTGGTGGTAAAACCTTTCTGCCAGCTGCTCAGCCTCCACGCCAGCAAGTTCATTCTGATAACGGGCTGAAAAGTGAACAATCATGAAGTAACTCATTCATGTTCACAACAAGATACAGCTACTTTGCTTTTATAAATAAATGAGTATATCTACAACGACAGATACGTCATAATCCTTTACATAAAAGTCAAAAACAAAAGTATGAAATAAATCTTTTCAATTGTCAGTTTTAAATACAAACAGAGAACTGTGCAGAAATATTTAATCTGCTTCTGTATAAAGACGTAAAAACAATGCAAATCCTATCATCTGATTATCAAATAAGTCTTCACCAAGCAAACAGCCTCATGCCAATTACATTCTGGATTTAAGCCAACATTTCCCACGCTGCATTTCTTACACATGCCATCTCTCACTTGTGCGAGCAACTTTGCATATTCTATAATCATGTTATTACCTAGATCTCCGAGGTAGACCAGACAGCGATGACAGGCCATCTGTGCCCACTCCATCTCCTTGGGGGTGGCTGACACTGGTTTCTTCCGGCCTGAGGGAAACAATTACACAATGCTCTTCTCATTTCAAGTATTTATCTTGTGCACTTCACCCAAAAAAAAAAAAAAAAATGTCTCAGAAATGTGTAACAAGAGAACAAGCTTGAAATCAAGCAAAAGTAGAGTCCAAATGTCAGAACCTTCACTCAGATTGTTTGAAACACTGGTTCTCCGTCCCTGAGGTGTTAGTGTCTAAAAGGTTTTATGTTTCAGCAGGCAAAGAAGAATTTTTTTACTGGTTATATCCCTCTATAAGATACATTTTCATTCCCCGCAGAAAGATGGGATCCTTCACCCCATTTTCTCCCTACGTATAAACCCCAGTGGAGGGTCATCTGAATCTCTACATTTAATCTGTGCAGCATGTTCAATACAATGCCGACAGATAAAACCACGCATCTAAAGTTTGTCAGAGGTACAGGATGAATCAGGGATGTTATTGGAGTCACAAAACAAATGTATGAACTTGTCATCGAGCAATCATTCCATTAAACACAGGCCTTATGTTAGGCATCATCATCACACATTTTAGTCTGTATTAGAGGGGGAATCATCGGAGGCCCCACGATATATTATTACGATACTTGAGTCACAATTCACAATATTGCCATTGAAACATTTTGCGATAAACTGAGAGTTGGTATACAGTATATTGTGATACAACTTTCTTCATTGCATATTATGTCCACAAAATTAAACTAAATCAAGAGCTGCTTCTGATCTCAGTCTATTCATCTCACTTCTGTCTTTTTATTTCTACACAATGGGAGTCTAACCACAGACTGACCAACACTGTGATCAAAGTAAAACCCTGTTACAGGCTGCATGCACCTCTCAATCTGAACTGTTCGTGTTTCAGTCTAATCGAACTTCAATGGACACAAAGATGTATCAACAACTGAACACTGCGGGAATTTTTAACAATGCAACTTGTTCAAAATGAATAGTGCAACCCCTTCAGCACTTAAAAATTAAAAAGCACATTTGCTGTTAATATAATAAAAATATAGATACTTTGGGGCCCCTGAATAGTATCGCCACACAAAATACAGCGATATGCTGTATCGATCCCCCCCACCTCTAGTATATATGCTCCGAATTGTCCTTATTTCACTTAACAGCTGATTACCCATCTTTCAAAAAGTGATTTTAGGTATATCCATGATGATTCACATGTTATAATCCAGAATTTCGTATTTATCTAGATGATTCCCATTTCTCTTAAAAAACAGGCTGCAGAGGTCATAAAAAAAAAACCTTTCAGGGTGACCCTGCACCTGTCCGTGTGTCCTCGCTGACAATAGCTTTACTTGGCAGTTCTCAACCCATTTGTCTGCTTTGCATCATGCATGGTAACAATGACATCTGATCCCTACTGAATTCAGAAAATGGACACTTGTGCACCTGCTGTGATCACACGATTCAAGTGTCAGGAGAGTGTACGAATAATACCTGCAGCAAATGAGGTCTGTGGGTCTGTGCAGTGCAGTCTTGAATCAACAAGTTTCAAAACACTCATAATACCTTATATAACAGGATTTACACCCATTTCACAAGAAATGCTTTCGAAGGATACAGAAGCCATGGTCAGCGGATTAAGGTTAATTTCACCCTTGAATAGAGTGTATTAAAAACAGGACAATACAACAGCATTGAGAAATTATTAGTTTGATTATCACACCAAGGCTTTTTTCTGTGTGACCTTTAAAATGTCTTCAGTGAAAAATGCCCATGACTGATCAAGATTTTTAAGAGAAATGATCATCTGAGCAGACAGCTGGTGTGCATGTCACAGATACCTCTGACAAACACTCAGCAGGCGTTAAATTCTTTGGAGATTAGATATTGTTTCTGTATCTTTGTCCGTGAGTTTTTTTTTTTTTGTTTGGCTTACCAATCAGTGGGTCTGTGACGTGGGTCCAGTCGATGCAGTCCTGCAGCTCCAGCTGGTAGTGTGACTGGATGTAGAGCAGCAGGTGCTGGTAGAAACCAACTCCGGCAATCAGGTGCGTGCGGTAGGCACACTCCAGAGCGCTGCGACTGTGGATGTGCTACCATGGAGGAAAGAGTCAGAAAAAAAAAGAGAGAGGAGGGAAATCATTACAGGTGTACTCCAAAAGAAACAGGACCTACATCACAAACAAGAGTTCTATTATAGAAAAAGTTATAATTACAGTTAATAAGGTAAATATTAAGGTGCTGCATGAACACGGATTCAGGCAGTAAGTAGACATCAGACCAGAACAAGAAGCTTGTTTTAATCATCCAGAGATTCTTTTGGACTTTCAAAAGTTTGTTTTGGTCTCTGTCTAAGCAATGTGAATACAGATTTTAGGTTTACAGTGAGACTCGAAAACTAACCAATTTAAAGGAAAGGGATACACTGTTATAAGAACAGCAGACAAAATAAGAAAAAATATATTTGAAGCTAAACTCGTCATTGAAAATACTGATTGGTCTTCCTGTCCTTACATCACACACATGATTCTGTTAACAATGGTGGAACAGAAATAAACATACCTACATGACAATTTAGCACAAAAAGCAAAAACTGTAAATGCAAAACAGTGGGTGAGAAGTAAAACCCCAGTTGCTCATTTTATGCATTAAATGCAAAGAATCAGTGAAATGCTCAATGAAGCGACTTCTTGACTTACCAGTAAATACTTAAAAAAATTGGCCAGGTAAACTTGAATCATTTAAAGCAACATTTGATGGTCTTCCCTTGTTGGTCCAATAGCTGTAGTGACATTTTCATGGGTTTGATTTCCACTGGGACCACCCATGCATAACATGTGCACACTTTTGGAACTCAATGAGTTACGCTACGAGCCAGTGATCACAAAATACTAAATGTCATTGTAGAGTTGACCTTTGTTAAGGCCATAATGTCAAGCCTGCTAACAGCAGACAAAGTGCTTGCCAACAGGTTTTTTTCCCCCACAGTTGTAGCAGGGTAAGTTACCTTCTTGTTGGTCTTGATAACCTGGATGACCTCATAGTAAACCTTCCTCCAGAGCAGCTCCTCAGCCTTACGGCCGTAGTCAACAGGGTGGAGAAACATCAGTTTCACACAGAGCTCCCTCAGCCTGAAAACACAGAAAGCAAAACAGACAAACGTGCATGAATTAAGGAAAAGTTGTTGGATAACCAGTTTGACAAGTGAACCAATGAGTCAACCTAGTTTAGCATGAACAAGTGGCAGGTGAACACAAAAATACACATCATTGATGCAATCACAAAAAGTGTAAAATAACCACAATTCAATGGCCTTAAGTTGCAACTCTACAACAACTGAAGATTCTTGTAGTATGGGACAAAGACAAATCCTTTTTTGCATCAGTGATAACAGTTTTTCTGTCATTCTGTGACTCATAGGGGCTGTGTGAAATGTTTCAGTAGTCAGAGATGTTCACTGGAGTATTGTGAAATCTCAGTCCCCACTTTGTGTATGCAGCCAAAGGCAAGATTATGTTAATACTGATAGTCAAGTACACAACATATTCTGTCCTCTTTGAGCAGATTCACTGCTTGCCTCTTCCATTCTTCACAGCGTAAGAGGATAATATAATACTTAACGATAACATGATGCTAATTTTGAGGTGCTAAATGATCACATTTGCATTTAATTAAAATATATGACTTCAGCTCCTACATATACCAGGCCTTCTTGAGAGAACTTTTTATTCGGGAAAGCATCTAAATACCGGAGCTACAAAACCAAAATATATATTATATATAACAAAACATCAGTATTTCCCCACTGTAAGAAGCTGGAAACTGCACAGGTTTGACATATTCGGTTAAACAAGATCAAATGAAAGATTCTTCAGACTAATATTCTTACTGATTAAACTACAACGTGTTCTATACGAGGCCCTGACAACAACAAAGGGCTATGTAGACAATTTTTAAGAACACATGTTGGCTGACAGTCACTGAGCTGGATGAGATACAATCTCCTCCTGTCTGTCATACAGTCAAGTCTCTTTCTAACATTTGCATCCAACTTCCTCTTTCTTTTTCGGAGCTTTCGGTTCATTATATCCAGTTTGAAAATAGCAAACGCACTCATATTCACAGGCTGTAAGACTGAGAAAGTTACTTAAGCCCTTTTCACATTTGCACCCTGATAATCGCTACATTTCAGGAGGACTGCTACTGAAATTCTCCTGACATTGTTCACGTATGCACCTCACAGTGGGAGACTATCCCTGAAAGACAGGGGTAGGGGGGGTCTGCTTAGGTAAGACATAACGCAAACAAAGCGATGCAGAAGTAGCAGACAAAGCATTAGAGTCGATGCTATAATGGGAATATCTGCCTTTATGGCAATGCTATGCATACTCCAGCAGAATTACAATGTCAACAAAAGAGCGGATAAGAACATACTGGGGAACATAAAATATAATGAAGATGATTTATAGCGGTCACATGCATACAGTCTATACACAGTACAGTGATCACATGATGTAAATATCACCACCCTCTCCCAGCATAGTATCCTGCTGCTTTCTCACATTAGCTCACTCAGACTTTATGTGGAAAAAATGCTAGAAGGCTGGTGAGGAGAAACTCCAGATAAAGTCATTTGAGTTCTCCTGCAAATTAGGTTTTTACAAGTGAGAAAAATCCTATCAGTTTAATCATTTTTATCTTGCAAAGAACCCAATTTCTTCTAGATGTATGCCAAGTGTAAACCAGATTTAGACAGACATCAAAGAGTAGATAGCATGTCTGTCAAGAGATACTGTGAGGTGCAGTCAAAGTTACACTCCTGTCTTCTTTCACACACAAACTGCTGATGTAAGTGGACCTACTTGTTGCGAAGGCTGATATTCTCTGGCTTGAAGACCTCTCTGTAGGATGATTTGGTGCCGATGATGACATCCAGCTTGTGCACAGACTCCACTACAGCCCTGGGTACCGTTTGGCAAAAGCAAGGATTAGAATAATGACAATTTGAAAACTGTGCGCTAAAAAGAAACTTCAAAAAAACGATCTACAATTACTTCATCTTCTCAAATTTGAAAGTAAGTCAATTCAGCATGTTTAGAAGATATCCCTTATTATACAACACCTTTTCCAGCTACCAGACTTAGTCCATACTGGGACTGGAGCCGGCAACACTCCAGTTCCCAACCCAAGTCCCCACAGACTGAGCTTCTAAAATTTCACTCTATCAAAAATGGTTTGAACGCATGGACATGATGCCCAAGGTTTCCATCCACTACTTCAAATGTATGCATGCTCAGAGAGAAAGCATCGCTTGTTTGCAAAAGAAAATAAAGTATGGCAATAGAGTCAGACTTCCTGTGATGTGTTTATTATGTATTTATTATCATATGTGGTGGATTGCACAGCACTAATTTGCTGTTTTCGTTTGTTGCAATTCATTTTACATTGTATGATCACCCTTTGAGTATGCTTTGTATTAATTGACCAAAAAAATAACAAGTGACATACGGTACTTATGAATTCAACTCGTTCACGACTGTGACATCACTATCTGTTTCATTTCTCTGTAAAACAAGCGGTTATAGAATATAATAGAATTACTTTATTGATCCCAAACTGGGTAATTGTGGCGTTACAGCAGCAGGTTATCCAACACATAATGAGTAAAAAAACACAATGTTAGCAAATCTAAACATAATATAATATTAAATACAAAGTAAATAAGTACTAAAATTATCAAAACTAAGAATGTGAATATATACAACCAGGATTTAACTAAGCATTACTAGTCTTAAATAGGAAGATTAAATATGGAAGATTAAATGTAAATGTGCAAAAACAGAGTCATAAATGTTAGTGATTTTAAATATGAAAGACTAAATGTAAATGTGCAAAAACAGAGTCATAAATGTTAGTGATTTTAAATATGGAAGATTAAATGTAAATGTGCAAAAACAGTCATAAATGATAGTGAATTAAATATGGAAGATTAAATGTAAATGTGCAAAAACAGTCATAAATGATAGTGAATTAAATATGGAAGATTAAATGTAAATGTGCAAAAACAGAGTCATAAATGTTAGTAAATTAAATATGGAAGATTAAATGTAAATGTGCAAAAACAGTCATAAATGATAGTAAATGAAATATGGAAGATTAAATATAAATGTGCAAAAACAGAGTCATAAATGGTAGTAAATGAAATATGGAAGATTAAATGTAAATGTGCAAAAACAGTCATAAATGATAGTAAATGAAATATGGAAGATTAAATATAAATGTGCAAAAACAGAGTCATAAATGATAGTGAATTAAATATGGAAGATTAAATGTAAATGTGCAAAAACAGAGTCATAAATGTTAGTAAATTAAATATGGAAGATTAAATGTAAATGTGCAAAAACAGTCATAAATGATAGTAAATGAAATATGGAAGATTAAATGTAAATATTATAGATATTGTAAGAAACACAGCTAGTTAAATCATCATTTGATAAGATATAACAACCCACACTCGGGTATGTTTTAGCCGATATAACAGTGACTTTAATGTGGAGATTGTGGGTTTCTTTCATGTGGAGAGTGTGTGTTTCTCCTGGTCGTGACAGGTCACTGAGTTGAAGGTAGCTCTACTCTTCCTGTTAGCGCACACTGATTGGCTAGCACTACAACGTTCGATTAGCCCGTTGGCTAGCAACGCGAAACGGCCTCGCCAACTTACCTGTAAAGCCTCTTTATGAGCAGGACTTTCGCCTCTGGCTCGCTGTCCTGCCCTGGTCCGCTCATATTAGCTACAGGACCGGGTTTTTTTTGGTCACCGTTTCCTTCAGCCGTCCCGACACACAGTTGTCAGGGCTACTCGGGGTTTGTTCCCCCGGCAGTGACAACCGTGTTGATAGCCAGCTAGCGCTAGCTCTGTTAGTTTTCCTCCCTCTCCCTCCGAGTCTCTTTCGTTTCTCGTGTCCTTTGGCTGTACCCCCTCTACCCATCCGTTCTGAAAATCGGATTAGAGGGGGGGCCGGTGATTTGTGCTATTCCTGGTCAGCTATAACGCTCTAATATGCTTCTTGTGTTGTTCCCTGTTCCAGCCATTGCTAGGAAGGCGGCCATTATTCCTATCAGGCAGTGACCGCCTGGATATCGCGAGAATACAGAACGTACTCACACGCTTTAATCAGGGGTTGCCAGGTAGTTATACAGATCCCCCTAAATCAGTTGTTCCCAAACTTTTTTCGATTCCTGAACCCCCCATTTGACGTCACAAAAAAACTCTGGCGACCCCATACCAGACTCCAAAAGACATACAGCTTTTTGTTCAACTTAATTTGTTTTCAATCATGTTATAGTTTGTTTTACTGTGTTGCAAATAAACATTCATTTTAGACTACATTTAGGCTTTTTCGTGTATACTCTTGTGGACACAGGAAGAAAGGCAGGGGTGTTCACATTTCTCCACATTGGATGCTGTGTCCGAAATCACTCCCTATCCACTATATAGTGCCCTGCATTAAACTCACTATATAGTGAATAGGGAGTAGGGAATGAGTGAGTGATTTCGGACACAGCCAGAGACTCTTTTAGTTTCTTGTTTTGGCATTGGCTATCGCCCAGAGTAGCCTGTGTTGAATATATTTTAATGTGCAATGTATTTTTTATTGATCAATAAAAGAAACATTTCAGGCAAACCATTTGAATTTCATGCAAACCCACATGGGGTCGTGACCCCAAGGTTGGGAAAGCTCTGCCCTAAGTACGCTGAAGCCTTCTGGCAAGAACAATTAAACTCATATGGACTTATTGATTTATTATTATGAACAATGAGAAGAATGATTTTTCGCTGAACATTATTCTCATTCTTGGAAAATGTAATATGCACAAACCCAGGTACATGAAGGTAAACCCCAAGTTCTAGTTGTTAATGAGTTTCTGTCCCACATAAAGCCCTTAAACGAAAGGAAGCTTTTCAGTATGATAGAAGAATACAGATTACAAGAAAAACTCCAACTCTTCAACTAATTTATTTAATTTCATTATTATTTTTATTATTTTTTTTGTCCTTTTACCCTTACTCTTTTCCATATGCACATTTGCCTTTCTATATGTACTTTGGAAGATGTCAGTGCCTTCCATCATTTCCATGTCTTACTTTTCATTCTTCCTTACAAAGGACATGGGGTTAATGTGAAGAAATTGTGATGGCAGAATGATGTTTGCTCTATGAAGCGTGTGCCCTCAAGGTACATCAGAAAGCAAATTATAGTCATTGTAATTCCTTCTGTTGACCAATAGAGGTCGATAAAGATAACAGATTTTTTACACCCCTTTAAATGCATTAACAGTGATAGAAAAAAAAGGAAATGTCATGTTTCCTCCCTAACATGTACTGACTCATCTATGTGGACATTGGTACCATGGTGGATGTTGTAAGTTTTATTTTAGTGCTGATTCATTAATGGTGAAGTTGGTTGCAATTGTGTATGGGTGATGATGTCTTCTAGGAAGTAAATGTCATATTCTCTGCATTTTTGGCACGTCATTACATTGCTGCAGATGAAAATGTAAATTTAATTGGTACTCTTTTATTGTGACAAGATGTTCTGAGTTTAATCCGGCAGAATATTTACATGGATGTAATGAATGCCTGGGTGTAGAGCATGCTGAGGTTGTTTCCCTCAGCTCTGTTTATTCTCACACACACACTTCCTGATTCCTCTGCTGCTCCTCTATCTGTGTTAAATGTTTCCCTTCTCTGTCCAGGCTCAGAAGTTGCCAACCCACCAAGGAACTGCAGGCGATTAAGTGTAGGAGGATGAGGATAATTACAATCTTGCTCTACTCAGTCAGGTCCCGAGCTCCCAGATCTCTGCCTGCTATCCACACTTTTCGGCAACTAAGCCTGACAGAGAGAGAGGAAACGCTCTGCTCACCGAGAGAAGAATGATCGACCTGAGACGCCGGAAAATGCAGAAGACCCAGAAGGGCAACACTGTGATGCAACCTTGAGCTGCAGAAACTGAACTGTGATCTTTTCACAGTTTCAGACACATAACAAGAGTAAATGTGCTTGATTCTTCTCCTGCTAGCAGTGAAATGTACAACCTTCAAAGTTCATGAACGTCCTTACCTTTGTTTCAGGTGCATGCACGATGTGAGCTCATAAATAAAGTAGTCCTTGTATTCTAGTCCTGACATTGAAGGAGAAATAGCTGATTATCCAATGAGCTGCTGGCTGAAGCTTCATTGACAAGATATTCAATTAGCAATAGTTATCTTCATCATACCACCTTCTCACATGTGAGATTTTCTGCTTCTCACTTGATTCTAAATAAAATACTTAACGCTTCGGTGAAATTAATCGAATAAACCAAAGATACTGTTTTGGTTGGAAGGACATTTTTTATGTTGTTTCTGACATTTTACATACAAAAATATATCACCAATTGAATTATAGTTGTGGTCTTAAAGACTATAATGCATTAACCAAATTATAGTTTCCTACTACTGAGAGATTCGGTTAACAGATCGTTCGTAACCATGGATTTTGTGAGCATTGCCAGTTGCTTCATGTTGTTTCTTTATTCTCTGAGTTGATAAGTTGTAACTGTAAAGTTTGGCAAATTTCATTTCAGAGCAGGGGTCGATGAAAGGTTTAACTACAGAACTCTTAACCCAGGCAACATCGGATGAGTCTCATGAGAAACCGACCATCAAGGTGACTAATTATTTCAGCCTAAACCAGACTCTAACAGAAAACATTAATGGTAGTTTTTGATATATAAATCTAACCAACTAGACACCATTTTTATATCTGAATGGTCGCATATTAGTAGCTATCGGCATTAAAAGAAAGTATGTGGACAGTTTCAGTAAATGATAAAAAAACCCGAACAGCAGCCTGAGAGAAGGGTTTGATGTTTATATTCTTATTCTTACACGCTCTAGATACAACATGGGGCGGCTGTGGCTCAATTGGTAGAGTTGGTCATCTCTCAACCAGAAGGTCAGGGGTTTGATCCCTAACTGGAGCCACATGTGTCACACGATGTGTCACACTTAACCCAAAGTTGCTCCTGCTACATCGCCGTCTGCGTATAAATGAGATTAGTTACTTCTGATGGTCACATTACATAACAACGTCTGCCATCAGTGTGTGAATGTGTAGGTGTGACCTGCGGTGTGAAAGTGCCTTGAGTAGTCACAAGACTAAAAAAGCTAGTACAGCTAAACAAACTCAAGTCCATTTACCATTTACAAGTCCAGGTGGGCTAACACAAGTCTTTAGTCTGCACATAACACTTTCAAGAACGTTAGAGATGTAAATTCTTGAAAACATGTCACAAACATAAACCTTTCTTTTTTTTTTTTTCTTGTGCATTCATAGGGAACTAATTGAAGCAGCGTATATTAATACATATTTGGTGCTGCATTGAAAAAAAAATGTTGGCAGCCAGATGTTTTATCTGCAGTCTTTTGAGTTCATAGTAAAGCATGTTCCCTATCCCTCTTCCTGCATCTTATCCCATGTCCCCCCTATCCCATTTTCAAACCCTGCGCAGTTTTGGCAGATGGCTGTTTCGTCATGAGCCTGGATTTGCCCAAGATTGCTGCCTGTTAAAAGGACGTTTACTCTTGCCACTGTAACTTTTGTTAAATGTTGCTAAAGTGTTACACTCATGATGGATTAAGCTTTGTCTTTTACCTGCTTTTGTAACATAACAAAGAGTAAGGTCTTTTACCTGTTTTTGTAAAGTGTCTTGAGATAACACTTGTTATGAATTGACGCTACACAAATAAAGATTGATTGAGGTTGATGTCAGGTATTTAATAGTTTTAGGAACACTTTGGGGTTCTTGAGATACGTTGGTAAGAGAAAAAGATATAATCAGTGTCACCCCTTAATTTGAAATGAATGAATACATTGACAGAATCCAGTGAGAACGTTTTCAGGAGGTTGACTCAGTAAAAAACAGAACACACATTTCAACACCTTGTTAAGAATTTAATTATTTGTTTATTTATTAATTTATTTACGTATTTCTATCTCCAGATTCACCCACCCGAAAAATATAAATTCCGGTGTATTCCAAAAGAAAAAAAAAAGGAACAATGGCATCTTCATCAACCGCATCAAAGGAATTAATCAACAAAAGTGGCAATAATTATTATCATTATTACAATAATAATTCAATGATCAGAATATCCACATTCATAACAAATCCATATACAACTGCAATACACTCTTCAACACCACTCTTCCATTAATATACACAAAATCCCCAAATGTCTGTCCTGGTAAAACAACAATAGAGGAGTTCTGGGAAGGGGGTGGGGCTATGGCTTGTCAAGGGGGTATGAAGATGAGTGACCAGCAGAGTAAATGGATCTAAGGTTAGTAAGAGTATAAGTATAAGAGGGGAGGCACACTTATTTAGTAAGGACCTATACAAAAACAAGCAATGTTATAATGACGTTATACTTTCATGGAAGAATTTGCCGGTCCAACCGTTTCGTTACAAAAAAAGGTCAGACGGCTCCATGAGAGGCAGAATTTGGGGAACAAAATTTCAAGAAATATATATACGGGTTGTCTGAATAAATATATAACTCTGAGCGACAACCGTTGCAAACATTTACCATAGGAACCTAAAGTGAAAGTCAGATACGCAAGAACTCAAAACAGGTCGAGAGTTTTTCAAATAAATGCAGATGGAGGTTTCTGAAGAGAAAAACAAAAAAAGGTCTTAGTCTATATATGTACAAACATTGCTTGGTCACCCAGATCTACTTAGAAAAGCATTTTTAGTTGGTCAGAAAATGAGTGCAAGCTTAAGATTATGCGAGTGTCTTCGTGTGTGTGTGAGCTTCAAGAAGGCAGCTGTACTGAACGTGACAGACCTGGCTGATATTCTAAGTCTGCACACAAAGTGCCTCTGATAGCTCGGTACGTTTTAAAAACCTTTCCATGCCTCAGTATCGGTAACTTGAGAAGACCTATTCATAGAAAGAGAGAGAAACATTAGAGGAAAAAATAACTGTACACTCTGCATATACAAACAAACTGTATATACACATAGACATACCATATATACACATTTATCCAGTATATACACATAGATTTAGCCAGTAAACACACTTATATACAAACACATTCACTCGTTTCAGCAGGACCTCTAACATATCTCTCTCTGTTTCAGTCATGAGCAGGGATTTAAACTCGGCCTGGTGTCAGTGGAGTCCATCCGTAGAAATCAACGGGGGGAGTTTTACTGCATTAAAGACTGCAGAAATGTGGCCCACTGAAACCAAGAGTTCATCCACTGCTTGGTTAAAACTACAGACACATAGTCGAAGTGGAGTAAAAAAGAAAAAACATCTGCGAGAATGTCCTCATCCCAATAGCGTCACATCGTCCGCATATGGAGAGCTCCATGGCGATTGTTGGGCAAGAAACATCCATCAACTTTTTTGTGTTCGTTTTAGTTTTAAGTGATTTTAACTAAAAGGAAAGAGGGCACCGGTCACAGCAACGTGCAAACTGCTGTCAGGGGAGTAGGTACAACACAAGTTTGTCCCTTTTTTTTTTTTTTTCGTCACAGTCTCTCCACAAGATTGTCTCGGTAAGAAAACTTGGTTCATATAAAATGGATTATTTATTCATGAACTTCCATTAGATAGAGGCCTCTATCTATATCAATAAATAAACATCTGCTCCGGAAGATTTCTGATGAATAGTTTTCTGTTAAATACTAGTGTAAGAATAAGCAGTATCATAGAAATATAAATAATAACATTCTGTCCGGTTATTCAAAGTCTTTGTTGAAGCAAGAGTGTTGTTCTGAAGCAGATTCACTTGTCGTATTAGGCTGTGCATATTTAGTTTCCTTTAAAGTCAAAGTCTTAGAGAAGAGCTCAAACTATAGATAGAGAAAGGGATCGAGTGTGTCTAAAATGGAGTTAAAATGAAGCGGTTAAATAATGCTTTCCTAGAGAGATAAAGAGTGAATAGATGACGAGGAATCAAAAAGGCTAAATTTTAAAAAGACTACTAGAGATAGAGAGAGAGAAAGAGGGAAATAAATGCATTGAAAGGAAATCAGCTTTGACCGAAATTTCAAGAGAAGTCAAGCACCTTTGAAATACATCTTACCCACAATACACTTCCCCTCTCTCTCAATTTGAGCATCGCGCCTTCCTTGGCCTTTGTGTTCCTCCGTAATCAGACTGCATAGCTGTTCATTGCATGCTCGGCAGGCTAACAAATGCCAATATCTGTCCAGCCTACCTCCTAAAAGTTAAATGTAGATCCAATCAGGTGTCAGACACATTTAAAAAAAAATATCCTGTTATCAAATCAGAAAGAGAGGGCCCAAGTGAGATTAAAAAAAAAAAAAAATCCCAGCATTTCCTTACATGGTCCGCTGGGGCTCTGCACCATCCCTTGGGCAAAGAGAATGGGACCAATGCCCCAAGTTCTCCCTTTGTCAGCCAATCGCGTCACGAGAGAGGGCTCTGGACATTTGGCCGTGCCACCCTGCGGAGTGCCGATGGTGCATCAACCAATTAGGTTCCACATTGTCCTCGATGAAGCTTTGAGAGTGGCTAGGGGGAGAAAAAAAAGGAGACAGAGAGAGAGAAGAAACGGGGGAGGGTGCTTGATCAGGTGCTATTGAAGCATAGCTAGAGAGCGAGTATCTGCATGGTGGCAGTCTTTCCAAAGCTGGACTCATCTCAGTTTTTATAGTTTTTGTGTTCAGCTCTGAGGCAACTGCTTGTTTACCTGAGTCACTGAGGTATTTTCACAGCAATGTTAATTTCTCAATCACGGATCATCTTTGAAAAAGACACTGATTTTTCAAACCAAGTTCACTTCAGATCCAACATTTCTTCCCATAGAAGTTATTTAACAAGAAAGAAGGTAGCCCTACAAGCTGTCTAAATAAGACATCTTACCCTGTGTAAGACTGTAATCATTATTAACATTTGGTGGTATTACAGTTAAACATTCACTGGAAGGATTAGCTAATATGCTAGCACTAGCCTACAAAAAAACTAGCATTGGCCATGTTGACCTTTTAACTGCAAAGCAAATGTTGTTTTTTTTTCACTTTGAAATGCAAGATGGCCGACACAAAGCTGATGAGAAACTCCTCAACGCTTCTTGGTTAAACCTACACGTTTAGACAAGCTGAGTTGTTTCAGAGCGACACCAGTGTGTGGAGGCTACAGAGACAAAAAAACAAACCTACATCCAGACAGACCTTACAAAGAAACAGTTCAGACACAAAATGAAGGAATATGGAAACACATTACAAACATTTCAAAGACTTGTGTTGTTCAGCTTTGGACACAAGAATATACATCCTGCGATTTTTCTCAAATTAACCATTGATTAAAACAGTTAACTTGGAAATCCTTCAAATCTGTTTAAATGGCAAACATTTTCAGACTGGCAACTTTTTCATTTTAAATCAAGCTTCAAATTTTCAAATCAACATGAGGAAGTGTGTCATAACCTAATAAATATTCTGTAAATGGACACAGCCTAAGTTATGCATCATAATATGCAGGTGGTTGATGACTATAGTCTACTACTGTCCACAAGATACTGAATAGCCTATTTTAATTTCAGGCACTTAATGGCAGGCTAAGCAAAACTAAATGGTTCAAATGGTCTTTCACATATATTATTGAAAAGATGATAAGTACTGATTACTGATTAGTACTGTTTTACTAACATGATAAAATATGGTAAAATGTGATAAAATTAAAAAAACAAAAGACAAACACGTCTCAATTATTAAGATTTGTCTGCACTTAGTATGTAAATGTTGGTCAAATTGGAAAGAGAAAAGACATTACAGCATTTGTATTACTTATAATGTCAACACTAATATTTTGTGCATGGACACAACAGACCAACACCTTTTAAGATAAAGAAACATAACTTATAAATTGGTTTAAAACCATTAATTTAAGTCGAAGTAGCTTCATTCAAGGTTTAAATAATGGGGCTCTCTGGAAACTGAAAATAGCACTTTGAGGCTTTTTGATATAACCTGTTCAAAAAAAGATCCACAAATTATTTTGAGCCAAGGAGCTCATTTTTTTCTGTAAATAAACCAGAGATTGGAGGAGACCGCTTCTAAAACACAGATATGAAGACCCCAACAACCCTATAAAAACAACAGGATGCACATAAAACAACGACAAAGGACACAGAGAAAACACATCGGGGAGGGGGAAAGTCCTGTCAGAGACAAATTGCAGGAGAGAGAGAGAGAGAGAGAGAGAGAGAGAGAGAGAAAGAGAGAGAGAGAGAAAAGACAGTGAGTGAATCATGAAAGAGGCAGTGCTATGGCAGACACAGACATTTGACTTGGAAAAAATGGCACCATTTGTTTCTGTTTAGCACCAGTTTATCACATATCGGTTCTGAGATTGAGAAGAGAAAAATTGCACGAGCTCAGTCCAAAAAAAACCAAGAAGTCCCTTAGATTGAAAAAAAGAAGAGAAAAGTTCCCAAAAAACATCTTCCATTTCTCCTTTTTAAACTCTACGACAACGCTTGATCTTGTGTCTTTGAATCTCTGTTTTCAGCCCACAGATCGTTTCTCTTGCTAGCAGCGCTAACTCTATTGGAAAACCCTGTTGAAAAACACTCAAAGGCACTAAGAAAGCCAGACTACATCTCCAAACCTCTACCTAAACTATTTGCAGCCTGGCGTGATCAGGATAGGTGTATTAAATGCACCTACATCCATGGGAGTCAAAGGATGCTATAGCTAGCTAGCTTATAGCACCTGCTAATGGCTACTATGAAGTCTTTGGGGTGCAAGATGTCTTATAGTGCTTTTTTCTTCACATGTTTTATTTCTCATGAAGCCACAGAGCACATGTTCACATATCAGCTTGTTTGACTGATTCAAACAGTATAACATAAGGTATCATTATCTTGTCCTGCAAGACTGATACTAACTGAAACTCCATGTGAGCGTCAAGAGAACAAATGTCCGTTGAAGAGCCCTTTGTGTTGTGTGTTCATACGTAATGCACTGTACAGTAGCTGAATGATTTCTATTGTCTCCCACACACTTTTTCTTCTCTCTCTCGCCAGGGGAAATAGAATATCTAAGGCGAATTCTTTTCAAATAATCGTCTCGCTAAATGGCGAAAACGTGGACAGTTTTGTGTTGCCTCTCTCTCTCTCTCTCTGATTTGGCTCAGTGTTGTGTTTGACCTACTCCCCCTTCTTCTGCTATGCCTGTAGTTGCTGTTGCTGTGGTGCCGGTTGCCTGTGAGGTTGTCATGGGGGAGGATGTTTGGTTGCCACAGAGCTCTCCATTCTGACTTGGTTGTTGATGAGGAGTGGGCAGAGAGGGAGGGTCTACAGTTTGGGGGAGGACTCCATTGTGGGGCGAGCTGTCGGAGGAAATGCCCAAGGAAGTGACTCTGAGGCCTTGATCGTTGGTTACCGCTCCTCCTTGTCCTCCTCCTCCTCCTCCTCCTCCTCCTCCCCCTCCACCTTCAGTTTTCACACCGGGGTCTGCGTAACCCAGGGAGGAAAGCTGGGTCTCCTGGCGAGATAGAGAGAGAGAGAGGGGAGGGGAAAGAGGAGTGGGAGGAGTGGGGGGAGAGATGGTCGTAGGAGAGAGGCCATTCAGTGAGCGATGGGGAGGGATGTGAGGAGTTGTTGTAAAGGATGTGTCCATTCAAGGCAGATAACGTGACATGTAGAAGAAGAAAGCACATGTTGGAAGAGGAGTGAGTGTGTGGGAGGAGGTAAGAATAGTGAGATACAGATGAAAAGAGAACAGGCAGGAAAAAAATCACCAGAAAAAGATGTGAGTGAATCGTGTGGGAAACGACAACATGGACAAATACAAAGAACCGGTTGGGATGAGAACATATAAAAAGCAATGGCAGAAGCAAAGAAAGGAAGGAAATCAGAAAGTAAAGGACAAGTGATGAGGGATTTGAAGAATCACACATATAGAGAGAAAGAAAGAAAGACAGGGAGAGGAGAGAGAGAGAGAGAGAGAGAAAAATGAGTCACAAAGTTGATGCATGACATACACCAATAGAAATGGCAGCACAGGAAAGGGGACATGGGGAAAGAGGGGATGAAGGGGGATTAAAACTCTTGAGGTCAAAAGGTCCTGATCCTCTTTGGCTGAGTAGCAGTAGGGGTGTTTGTCGGGTGACAGGTGTCAGGAAAAGGCAGGAAGTCAAGTGAGTCATTCTTTGCCAATGAGTAGAAATTATTGTCAAATCGTCTTTGTAAAACTGTAATCTACTGTATTTAAATATGCAAGCTTAAGTAACTAAAATAACTTTAAACTAAGGGCTTGTGTCCACATGTAATTTCTTCTAGCAGAGCGTTAAGGAGGGCTCTGTCTGTCTCTGGTTGCAGCAGATGGTTGTCCACCAATGAGTCTGGTTCTGCTCGCCTGTTAAGGAAGTTTCTACTTTGCCACTGTTGCCAATTGCCTTCCCAAGGCCGACTCATTTGGCTCTGTATATAAAGTGTGACTATTGTAGTAATTTGGGGCCATATAAATTAAATTGATCTTTTTTTCTGGTAGAAACTCATACAAGTTTTACTTTCTTTCTCAATAGTTGTTTTCACATATGAACTGCTGAAAAGTATCTAGAAAGTTTTAGGAGGACTGCCACCTCACAAGCATGCACCTCACAGTGGGAGACTATCCCTATCGAGAAGGGGTCTCAGGAGGAATCACATGACTAAAAAAGAACGATGCAGAAGTGGTGGAAGAGGCGGTAGCACAAAAAGCACGTTGGTGCTACGCTTTACCTTCAGGTGGCTGCATGCTGCTGCACCATTTTCTTCCTCAGTGGGTCAATTTGCTAAAAAGCTGCCCCGTAGGAGAAAAAAACACTATGTGGACACAGGCCCTGAGAATTATGGCTTCCTTAAGAATCTTAACAGCCCATACTGTAGCAGCTGCTCGCTTCTTAAACATGCAAGAACACAAAGAGCTGAGTGCCAAATTTAAAAAAAAAGCAAGAAGTAATTGCATCTTAAAGCCTCACAGGAACCCAAACCTCTGTCAAATTCATCAACAAAAAGCTCTAACCCAAACCCATTGATCACGTAGCAATGAGTTGCTTCATTGGCATACATCCTGGGTTGGAGCTTTTGATCAGTGACTAAGTCAGGGATGGGTTCTGCTATCTTACTTACATTGGCGCAGAATAACAGTAATGCAAAAACTAAATTCATTCTAAGTTAATATCAAGGTCTGTTTGCAAGCCTTCACTCCCAGTCTTGTTCACTGACGTCTGTGTGGGAGCAGTGGGAAGAGAAAACAATCGGGTTATTGTGCCAATAGACAACTAGGAGGACTCTATTCATGATGGTGCTTAAAGCATCCGAGAGCTGCTGCAAGATGGTTTGAATAGAAGCATTTTTGCAAGCTGGAAAATCACAATTGTACCATCAGACCAAGGTAGAACCTCTTGAAATAATTGAACTTAATATATATTGCCTGGCACATTATCTGTGTGGTGTCTAGACATGATTACACCTTACACTCGTGATGTAAAAGAGTGTACAGGCCCCTAAGATAGCTTGGAAATAGGCTTTTTCCCTTCGTCAGACCTAGGAAAATGTATGGCATTGAATACCAATTTAATGTTTGCATAAAAGAAGTGTGAAATATTGTAATATGGATGAAATGACGTGCCGTAGAGGGAGAGGACAGGAAGTAGGAGGGATAGTTTGGTCTGCATCCAGCAGAGAAAATGAATCAAGAAGCAAGTTATCACTGGATAAACTGTATCTGATGGGTGTGTCCATTGTGAGTGGAGTGGGGTGTTTCCGTTTCACTTTAAAAAAAGGCGAAAAGAAGAACAAAAAAAAAAAGGAAATTACCCCAAGATTTGATGTGAATTAGCGGGCCTTTTCTCTTCTCAATCAGAACCAAAATTAGTGAATACATCAGCTGCTAACTGGTGCTACGAACAGCTACAGTTGTTATGGTAACAGACAGTTACAGGATGCCAGTAACATGACTCCACTAACACTTGTTTCGTTTCTCTGAAACACAACCAACAGTGTCGTTTAATATTCATGTGTAGACCAAAACACATGTCTATTAAAGTCAGAAATCAAGCAGCTGAACAAAGACAGGGCAACAATGTTTACTGACATCCTTTTTTTTAACTTACCAAACTCGCTTCACTCTCTGTGGGCTGTAGTGTTTGATTACTTGGTGCATTCAATTACAGCTTTACATGAGTGTTTTTTTTTTAAAATGTTTATGAGATTATTTTTACTGGAGACAGAAACACAAAACACTTAGTGGAGTATACTAAAATGTTAGATGTATAATAATGATGCAAATAAGAGTATTGTACACATAGGTTCTTACCCATCTCCTCCAATCTCCAATCAATTTGAAATATTTCCCAACTCCTCATGAGGGATAAAAACCTGCTCTTTAAATCATTTTATATATGCAGTTAAATTAAAAGAACCCCTACATGGATTAAGATGTCTAATTTGCCAGGTGAAAAGCCTTTTACTCTGATGCAAAACAAACGGAAAAGAAAAACTTAGTATGCATGTCACACATCATCAGACGCTCCGAAACATCTGGCTTCCACCATCATTCAACCAAAATAATGTGTCCAGGTGCACAAAAACACACACAAACACAGAAGTATCAGAAACACTGACTCACTGAAAAACACAGAAAACACACACAAAAAAAACCACATGTGTACATTAATCAGTGTTCCTCAGGGAGGGATCGGGTCAGATACGGAGATTTCCCATAATTCCCGTTGTGTGTCTGAGGGTGTGCTGAGAGGGATGACAAAGTGAATGGAAATGTGGGTTTGAGTGCGGAATAATTAAAATCTATAATAAAAGGGAATCCACACAATATTCCAGAGACTTTCACAAAGGTAGATTAATAAGAATCTATTTAGAAATAGGGCCGGTTTTCAGGTATTAAAAGCTCCTGTGATGAACTTTGGCGCCCCCTGTGGACAAAGTGGCACATCATTTTATTATCTGATTTTGTCCTTTTTAGGTAAAGGTAGTATTTTTCTGACCAAAAATCTTTTCTAGCTTTCTTTTAACAGTGAAAGGTATTACTTACTGTTGTGAATATTTGCAGTGGAAAGTATAAAACAAAGGCTGTTTTTTCCACATGCTGTAAGTCATTTTGTCGGACACCTACCCTCTGGCAGTGGTTAAAGGCATTAAATGATAGAATATAGAAATAATCAGTCTTATCGTTGATGGTCTCTTTTGCCTCTGTAGGTCATAAAAAGGCATCACAATTAATTTCTGTCAGTTTCATAGCCAGTTAAAAACTCCTCACTGTGGCTTTAACATGTAAACAGGCCCAAAACGTTATATTTAAAGGTCCTGTGAGGAACTTTTAGTTTGTGTTGATTTTGGACAAAGCGGTAAGACTTATCTCTTTGCTGATTTTTATCCTGCTCAAGTTTAAGTAGTGTTCTTCAACAAATAATCTCATCCTGCTTTCTTTTAACAATCAGACATATGACTGACTCATCACCAATCTTTGCAGGGGAAAATGTCAACAAAGGCTGTTTAGACAGTCAATATATCCATCTGACATCTACCCCCCTGCAACAGTTTTCAGATTTATTAAATATAACAGATATAGGATGATTGAAATTCAGTGATTTTTGGAAAATGACTAGACTGATCATTTTTTCATCTTCATCCTTTTTTCTTGCATCAATATCTGAGAGTTCATATCAGATGTTTTTTTTGTTTGTGTTTTGAAAAATATGCTTTTTAGACAGGGGCGTCGTCCAGAGGGGTGTTTTTGGGGAGGCACCCTGGGGTGGCCAATCAGATTTCGAGGGGGGCCTCTGCCTACCATGGACACCCCAGGGTGCCACCCCAAAAATCCCACACTTTGATTGGCTATTTGCCAAAACATTACAAGTTAAACTGTGTAGAAGTTTGCATACATCTTCATTCTTGTGTCATTAAACATTAAGCTAATGCTCCTATTATCTTGTGCTATAAAGTAGATATGATTGGAGAGGTTAGAAAGGGATAAATAATTGATACCCAAAAGTTTCCACAATGCAACCCTACACAATATTTAGCTTCATTTTTGCACTGAAAAGATGCCAATCCAAGCTTTAGAGATGCACCAACTTTGAGTCAAGTTTCGTTGTCTGTGTGAGAAATGAATGACTTACTTCTATAACCAGAAGTGCCAAATCAGAACCCATTTTTTCTGTCACATTGCCACATTCATCGGTTATCATTGTGTGGCTAAAAAGATAGCTAACTTAGCCACCTAGTCAGCTAGCAAAAAATAGCCAGCCACTGTGCCTGCTTAAACGACAGCACACTAACAAGGTCTAGCTGAAAATGCTGTCTAAGTTGAACGCAGCCTCTAAAAGATCATTTTTAAAGGCAGCAACTTTTATTTGCTAATTTTAACAGTACAGGCTTTTCCTTGAACATCTGAAATCCATGAGTAAAAAGTGATCCCAGGTCAGCCTGGTGCAATGTAAAATTTATTGATATTGCATTGCATGATTTATGTGTACTAAAGTCCAGATATATTTCAGAGGGACACCTCTCCCTGCCAAGTTTTCTAGCGCAGCTTTAAATCTTTGAAATGTGTTGTTGTCACTCATTCATCACAGAGACATGCCCTTCAGAACCATCAGTAACCTCTGTCCCAAACTTTCTGTGACAGGTCTTTTTTTTTTTCTGAGAAGATAAATGGCAGTGGGCCTGTCAGTGTGTTGGCTTGCAGTGAGTTCACAGGGTGCTGCGTATGGACAGGGACGCACATAGAGAACAGCAGAAGTGGAAAAGAGGCAGCAGATTATGGATGGAGAGTGAGAGTTTGCCGGTTTGTTTATTACCTGGATACTCGGGGTGGGACGGGCGCGAGACGGGGCTGCACTAGGATGGACTGACGCCTCCCCTAAGAGAAATCACCGTATCTCATCAACATAGGAGGAAAGGAGAGGAAAGGAGGCAGGAGGAGGAAGCTGACAGCAAAGTAGGAAGGGAGGGAGGGAGGGAAAGGCTTGTGTGCAGTGGTCTGGGATAAGAAGGGCAGTGAGGGTTGAGGAAAACAGCCACCAAAACGATAGAGACAAAATGCACAACAAAAATGAACAGAAAAAAGGACATATAAATATACATAAAAAAATGCATTTTAATTCACACTCACATTCTTGACATAATGGCAGTCATACACGCACGACGCTATCAGACATCCCAAAAGCCTAAAGCAATAAAGCAGCGTGCCATGCTGTTTATCATTAACAGAAATCATGCTTCGGACCAAAAGCAGAGAAAAGTCGCCCAAACAACAACATCTGTATCTGCAAGCAGCTGATTAGTCGAATATCCTTTGGGAAGCTGACTCTTGAAAGTTTCCTCGAAAAGTTAAGGACATGCTTATATCAAACATGCAATCCTCTAATCCACAGAGATACATATATATATGTATATATATACATCCTTAAAAAGAGCAATAATACATTAATACACTTGATCCAAAGAACAATAGAGAAACGACAGAAGAGTATTTGTGCCATTGACTGTAATAGACACTCCACCACACACACTCCAGTGAAAAGTATTCAAATCGTATATGAATGAAACACGTATATGATTAATGTCAATGCAAGATCTGGGCACCTTCATCCTACTCAAAATACTGAAAATGTAATTTCTGATGTAACTGAACACACTCTGTTTTTAGAGACAGTTTTATATCAATTGTTTGTTGTTTTCATTGCTATGTGTTTTTTTGTTTGCATGTGTTTTTTATCTATGCCACTGTGGAAGCAGCTAAAAGTGTGCAGCATTTGAAATTCAAGGCACATTTTCCAAAGGGGACAATGAGTGCGTTTGCATGGACTTAAACATCCCGCTTTCGATAATATTTTTTTAAGTAGTCTGTTTTTCTTTTGTGCATGTAAACATCATTTCCAGATTTCAGAAATCTTGATTTTTGAGACCCGATTTTGCTACCTGGAGAACTACTAAAGAAATTAGGAATCTGTGCATGTATACAGATTCGTGGCATTAGCTAAGCGATGCTAAGTCAGCAAAAGAAACATGGCGAAGGCAACAGGAGCGTTTTACTTCTGGAGCTCTCTTCTCCCACTGCTGGAAATGAGGTGGAAACGCCATATCTGCAATATGATGTGGGAACTACATCTTCTCATGTGTTGTAAAAAATAAACATCACAGACGCCTCCTCAAGTAAGATGCAGGAATCAGAAACTGGGATACTGCTGTAGTATTTATCATGTAAACATGGATGTGAATAACCAGGTTTTTTATTTTCATGTAAACGCCTGACTATGGTCAGAACCGAAATACACAAATCCCTGTAAATGTACTTAATGTATCGTACCGTGCAGTAATGTTGCTGAAGTGCACTTTTTAAAAATCATACAGCAGTGACTTGTGCAGCATACAAACTGTATCAGTGTGAAGAGATGAATGTTTTTTGCAGTGCATGTTTTATTTGGAGGCATCAGGGTACAGCCGTGGGAAAGACTGTGGCATCCTGTACCTGTGGTATAATGTGAGGTCTAATTAAGTGTGAGATGTTGTTTTAGAAGTTAGGAAGCAGAGGCCTGAGGAAATAATGGCGTCATGCCTCTCCCCTCTCACTCCCCATTAATTTACACTCCCACGTGTGCACCAAGCGCACAACATAAAGCAGAGCTTCATCACACTGGATTGAACTGCCTGCTTGTTGTACATGTTGCAGTTTCTATGGCCCTGGAGCTTTTACACCAAACTGGCCCGTAAAGCACCATATATCAATGCATTAAGCACCTTAGCTGCATGCAGATCATTTGTATGTATCGACTTTGTGTTGTGGAAAAGTTTCTTTAATGGATGGATCTACATTTTGTCATCAAAAGGCAGCTATATGGTCGATCACTGTGGTTTTGAAGTGACATAAGACACATTTTACAATAAAATGCTTTAAAGTTTGACAAAGGTGGTGTAATGTTCCCTCTCAGGTAATCCCTTAACATTTTATAGCACCAAGTCAATATATAATTCCTCCAATATTTTTACTTTAGACCAAAAACTTGTAAATCTTGCGGCATTCCCATCAGCCTCAGCTGTTTCTGTGTTAAATACGAAGTAGGAAACGTTGCTGCAGCAAGCTAACATGTTAACAGATGATAAAACTTATGCCAGCTAAAATTAGCATAATTCTTATTAGTTGATCGATGTAATATTTGTTTATTGTATGTCTTGGCCAGGACTCTCTTGAAAAATAGATTTTGTCCATCAATGGGAATATTTTCCTGGATAAATAAAAGTCAAAAAATAAGCATTTGATTTAACATATGGGCCAACATAAAGCTTTTAAAAAGGTTTTGTATGATTTCTGTGTGTAACTTGTTTTCCTGTTGTTAAACTGTAAACTGTACGGGCTTTTCTACTCGTTTTTCTAACAACACCTCCGCTGTCAGATTTTTAGAGAACTTTTCATTTTGCATTTTCGTCCAAAGATTTTTATTTCTTTGCTTTTTTCTCTGACTGTTCATTTCCTGAAAAAAAAAAACTCTCGGAGAGTTTATGGAGGCTATAGTCCAACCCGGGTTCAAATCAGACCTGTGGCTCCTTTCCCACATTCCCAAATTTCTCTCTCCCCAATTTCTGTAAATAAAGACATAAAAATGAAACTTTCTCAGGCTGATTATACTTCAACTTTAGAAATAGACGCCCTTCTTTATAGTTTGTTCCACACTTAAAATCTTAAATGTGCAATATATATGTGCAGATGTCCTCGGTAAAGGAAAAAATAACGTACAACCCTGGAGCACGAGGCGTAACCTATCCTTAGATAAAATGTTCAAGTTTTTAAGGGGATTTTCACTCTCTATGGTTTGTTGTGCCGATATTTAGGAACACATTCCTCCTTTAAACACCACACTGAAGATTACCTCCAGCTCAGTTTGAATGTTAAGCAGGTTGCTGCTCGCTGTGTGCTCTTCTGTAATCCAATAAAAAAAATTGTCGAGGCAGTTTGAGAGTTTGAATTGTCACGGGTGGATATAAAGCCATATGTTGCTGCTGCTGAGGAAGGGGAAAAGGGTAGGAAATAGAGAAAAGAAAACGCTGGTGTAACCCTTTCACGTTCTTCAAAGACTTTAAACAACTGATGAATTAGACTAAAAATGGTCGCCTCTCCTCCGAAAGGCTTCTTCAGTTCTAAACTATCTGGTGGACGGAGCTAGAAATGTAAGCCTCTGTGGATCATTAGCATGCCTGCTCATCTGAAACGTCTTCAAGATCTTCAACCAGTCCGGTTGCCTTTGGATCAAGCTTTCAAATTAATTACAATGACCACCGAGAACCTACACAGACATTAAGATGCAACACATTCAGAGCGACTGTTTTCTTTTGAACAGAGTAAATAAAGTTTGTTTTCAGCAGTTACACAAAATAAATCCCTAAAATTCAATCATAGATGTGCTGCTTAGTGTAACCCCATGTGGCTCTTCTCTGCCTCATTCATCAGTTTTACTCTTATATTACTTATAATGGATGCTGCCTGAATAGAAAGCATTATCTTTTTAAATGTGTGGCTGTAATCAAATTAGGAATCTACTACAATGGCATGAATAAAAGGGAGACAAATGAAGTTACGTAACGGATGTAGGGAAATCTGTAATTATATCTTGCAGCACCTGTTGCCATAGAGATAGAATAATAAACAAAAGTAGTTCTTGAGTTTACAGATTATTTTGGGACAATGTGGATTTTAAACATGACATACTTTCAACCTAAAATCAGACGCATCTTTAGATAAATAATAAGCTGATAATTACCGAGTCTGCTTAAACACTGAAGGCTCCGAGAATAGTGTACAACACCTTTAGTTGCTGACAATGAAAAAGACTTGTCATGATTCATTTGGCTTCTGAAAGTGCTGAATTTCTTCACAGGGGCTGTGAGCCTCTCTTGGTGTTTATCTATTAATTTCTGTTCTATTCTGCACTAAATCAGATCCGACATATTTTTTCCAAAGTGCCTACACTTTATGGCACCCGGTTTATCGACCTACGCTGCAAACTTCATCCATCTGGTACCCAACTGGGCTTTCAGAAAACAGAACATTTTGCAAAAAGGAAAATGCAACCAGCCTAGACAGAGAGCTGCACTGATTAGTAAAATAGTTGTGTGACGATTAATTTAATATGTTGATTATCTGACTAATTCACTATATATTTGTTCTTAAATGCTGTGTTCCAGGTTTAAAATTGTATTTAGTAAATTGACACTTTGCTATCTTTTCATTACTGCTGATTTGAACAACATTATCTTGTGACAGTAGAAAGGAGACGTGGGGCTGAGTTTTAAGTAAAAACATGTTTCCTTAGGTTCAGTTACGTCTGAGCAGCTAACGTAAGCGTTTCATCTCCTCAGAGGCGCCGCTTGTCAACAGGCAAGGCAGGGCAACTGCTTGGGGCCCCAGGCCAGTAGGGGGCCCTCAAGGGCTTACAAACTTTAAACCATAGCAAAAAATGTGATAATTTTGCAATGACTGTAGGAAACTTCCCTAAGAGGGCCAGACTTGCTTCGGGACCCGACAGACTCTAGAATCGCAACTGGATCTTCTCATAGCAAACTTTACAGTTATCAAGCAAGAATTAGCCGACCCATAACCAGGAATAAACTCCCTGATGTCTCAGAATTTGGGGAGATACTGGACTATATTTGTACGTTAAAACAACAGTTTACATTACTCATTAGGGACTAAAGCAACAGTATGTAACTTTGAAATCTTAGAACAGTAGTCTTAAAGTCCTCTTTGCTCTTTCTTGTTTTGTGATTTTTTTTTTCTGTGTTTTTGGGACTTTTTGTTGGATTTTTTTGAACTTGGACTTTTTTGTCCTTTGGTAAAACACATTATTCTGTGCTAGTCTGCACGTCCTCTTCTAGTCAGTCGACGTAGGTCTTTAGCTTCTCACACCGCCCCTCAGCTTGTCAACAAATGCATGTTGTGTGTACATATAAATATATCTATATGTATATAATACAAAAACTCTGATCTCAATATGATAGAGAGATTATTTAGAATGAATCCAAACACTAATTAAAGCTCTACATCAAGGGCTACATTAAAAACATTCACTTAAAAAAAAGAAAGGACAGGAGCACTGCGTTACACCGAGCATATATCTATATATTTTTCTAAATGCATAGCCTTGTGGGGATTCTCAGAGTACATGTCACATTTTGCTCAGAGGCATCTGTCAGCTCTTCCCTCGTGGCATGTTTCATTATTTTTTCTCTCTTCCCTTTTTGACGGGTAATGAGAAATCTACTGTGAGGGGTTTCTTTGATTTCTCATGCAATTAATTAAGAGACAATAATCCACAAACAGCACCCGTTGAAAGTAGAAAGACATCGTGTGAGGCTGTCGTTTGAACCCTCTGACACAGAAATGAGCTCTTTGAAGGCTCCAATCAGCATTAATATGTCTCATGAACTCACAGTGACTGAGTGTGGTATCATCCGTTGATAATTCCTTTATGTGGTATTCTCAGTGATGCATCTGAGTTTGTCTGTGGGGAAACTGAAAGCGTATGGTTTGTTTCTTATAGTGTAGCATTAGCTAATGGCTAAACTCTAATGCTGTACATGTTTGATCATGCAAACAGACTAAGATGCTTTTATACAACAAGGCTAATTGATGTCATACAAATCTGGCAACAGTGGTGACCAGTGTTGAAATTATTTATATATATCTACTTGAACCAAGCACTTAATCCAATCTTAAAATGTGCAACTTTTACTTCACTACAAGTAAAGCGATGAATAATGTTCTTTTTACCACTTTTATTAGAAAAGTTAGGGTATTACACAAATACAAAAATTAACTAATACATTATTATAGCTGCTGCTCTGCGGCTCACCAGAGCTCTGTGTGTTAGTTTGGTCATTGTTTGCTTGACTCATGTTTTAGTTCATCAATCCCCTTACATTTAATCATGGGATGTTTTTAATTATGTATTTTAATCAAGCGGCAAACTCCGGTGATGAAAAAGGAAGCCAGTGCAGAAGTGCAACATCCTGCGGTTCCTCCAGTGTCCACTAGAGGCTGGCTGCAGAAGCACCAGAAGCCACATACACACCCATTCTAAAAATCCTGTTTTTACAACAGAAATTAAAATGTTTACAGCCTGGTACAAAAACTAAACTGGTGTGATTAGTTATTATCATGATGTGTACACACTGTACAGGGGGGTGATTTTTTTGATGACTCATCAGCTTTGATTTTTCTGAAGGATAAGAGGCGTTTGTCTGACCTGATCAACAGGTGGGCGCTTTTATAACGGTTTATCAGGAGGCTTAAAACCCGCCTCAGCTCCAGCTCTCAGTCCGTCTTTAGGTTGACTGAAAGTTAAGCTGAGTCAGCATTTCTAGCATGGAGACCGCCATCGTTGGGACTCCAAAACGCCCCCTGCAGGAACATATGGCTGATGTCAATCAGGCTCTGTCCATTTATATTTACAGTTGATTATTTAAATTCATTTTTATGTTTTTATGTGCTGCCTTGTAAGTTTGTTGGTCACTAATGTTTTGGTTTCATGCTCTCGGTGCAAGACAAATACCCAGGCGGGGCAATAAAGGTTTTCATAGTCATAGTGAAGTATTCCGAGGGGGAAGTTCAGAAGCTACCCAGCAGTCTAAAAAAAAAAAAAAATGAAACACTGTCTTACCTTTGACAGCTGCAACACTGAAGTGAAGTCAAGATAAAGATCAGAATTATATTGCAACTTATTATTATGATGTGTCATTTCTCACAAGTCCATTTTGATGTTATTGCATCCTTGTAAAACTATTTCCATGTTTTTATTTTTCTACTTTTGCTTAAGAAGAAGTCTCAGGACATAATCAACAACTCCTCAATCCTCTAGAATATCAGATGTTTTATTTTTTTTTATATGCAAGTGTCTTAGTGTAATTATAAGATCTGGACGTTTATCTCTTTGCATACTTGATCTGAGTCATTGCATATTCCATTCTTATTATGTTTTCTTATTTTTTCTCACGTTTGTGTGTTCGTGTGTTCACAAGAATGATATCTTCACAGCATGACTCATGTCTGGAGGTGGGCTTGTTCAATATGACAGGATAAGAAAGTGGGCGGGTTTGAGAGTTTGAAATGAAATGCAGTAAAGAGAGAAGCGCCTGAAGACACAGCAGCACCATCATCACTATCAATACCACGCTACAGCTCTGGTCTCAGCTGTTCCATAACCTGAGTGCAAGTCCGGTGCTGCATTTCATGTGTGAAAACGGGTTCCGACCATCGCCATGCTTGACAGAAACATTTGACAGACACATCACCGTCATCACCACCACACGCCAGAGAAAATGCTCACAAACTCCCGGCTAGAGTCAGACATCTCGAGCGCGGTGAGCCGAGGAATGCAAACAGCAACACTCTTTGATCTTCAAAGCTCCCAGGTATGTTGGCGGACAGATGGCACTCAAACCCAAAACACAGGGACGGGTCAGGGACGGGGCAAGACAATCAGAGGGACCACACACACAAAGCAGACAAAATAATAAGAGTAGCAGGGAGGGGTAAAAAGAGAGGAAGAGGAGGGTGGGGGAGGGGGGGAGAGAGAGAGAGGACAGCTCGGGCCGTCGCACGGACTCGACGAGAGAAGAAGCAGTCTCACAGACCTGATCAGCGAAAATCCTGGTTTTTGGCTCAATCAAGGGTCCTCCCCTTATCTCATCCTCCACAGCCATGAGTCTTGGAAACAAAGATAGAGGGAAGGGGGAAAGGCAGGAGGGTGACACAAAAAAGAGGGAGGATTATATTGAATTCAAGGTGATACTTATCAAGAAGTTGAGCAGATGCATCTCAAACATCTGTCCCAACTGAAGCACAGTGATAAGATGTTGGTTACCTGTGTCCCAAACCTGACGGGAAGCTTTAATCTTTTAAACGTTGAGCAGCAGTAACCCCCGAGCCATGCTCTCTGAGGCGCAACCAATTTTCACTGGTGGAGCTTTTTCTTTTTCTTCTTGCCTCTCGTGGGATTGATCAAAGCTTTTTTTTTTTTTTACCCAATTTGAGGTGTTTTCAAAGCGCAATTACGGCCAAATGTGGACAATTACTCCGGGCTACGTGAGGCGAACGCATCCCCGAACATCCCCAGGGAATTGTCCGTCTTATGTAACATGGACTGACCAAGGCACGGGCGGAAAATCCTTTGACTAATCATTTCAAAGACAGCGCTCGCAGATATGAGCGAGCTCACTGCTGCAGTTTTCATGAGCCATCGCACAGTGCAGGTTTCCCATCTCTCACGATTATCCAAGTGCCAGGGAATTTACTCCAGATCGGGTCATTCAAGGATATTACAAACACACACACACACACACACACACACACACACACACACACACACACACACACACACAAGGTTATCTTGCAGTTACACAAAGCGTGCTGGCAGAACTGCGACTATTGTAGTGGTGGTGATGAATGCCTAATTGAAGTCAGAAGGCTCTCTAGATTGAAAGATTTCATCAGATTACTTTTCATGGCTTTCCATCCGTTTGTCAGAAGAGTAAACACCCCGGCAATTTAATGACATGAAATACATCTGCTGCGATATAATCCCTTTATAATGATGCACAGAATGGAGTAAGTTTGCAAGTTTATGCAAATTGGTCTGGCTCCAGTATTCAGGAAGATTGTCACTATAGTGTGTTCATCGGGGCACTAAGCCAATCAAATATTTGCAGAAACATTTAATTGCCACCTTGTTCCAATGCAGAATTGAATATACCACCAAAAGAAAGTCGTACTGTGTCACTCAAGACGATGTTCAGCACATTTATATCATTTTTATTCAAAACACAGAGAGCCACATGTTGGACAATAAAGAACGAAAAATCCACAGGTGAAGTTTCAAACATAAGCGTTTGGATGTTTTATTCCATAAATAATGTACAGCGTTGAGTGTTATTGATTTATTGATTTATTTTTGTACAAAAAGGGAAAAGAAAAGAATCAATCATACTGCAAAGCACAGACAGAAATATAAGCACTGTCCCAAAAAACAATGGAATGTAACATGGGCATACAGCATCAAGATTCGGACATGACTTCAAGAGGCAGACAATGATTCATGTGGGTGATATGTTACAAAGAAACCAAAGAAAAGCTGTTTGTTGTTTTTTTTATATATATCCAGTTGTACTTCAAGTAGTGTGTTGTTGCTTTTTGAGGTCAAAGTCGTACATGTAGTCAAATCTAACCAACATGAGGTCACAATGTCGGAATACTTTGCTACAGAGAAAGAAAGTCGAGATGAGAAGTTGATGCAAGGAAACAAGAAGGAAACCACAGACCTGGATCAAACAGCAGCTGCAAATACTTTCTCCCGTTTTGGCAAATGCAACATGAGTGCGTCTCTCTGACTGAAAGCGTACATCTCGACCTGCGTTTGATGCTGACCCCGCTGACCCCCTCCCATCTGATTAAACGCCAACGGAGAATGATGTGCAGCTCTTTGACCCAGGTCTGTGTAAAAGTAGCTGTAAACCTTTGGCTGTTGCTACAAGCCATGTCAATCAGACCAATATGCATCACACACACACACACACATCAAGCCAAAAACTCATCACCACTAACAGATTCATTTGCAAGATTTAAACAGCCTATCAATATATTCTGTGCTACAAAAGAGAGGCGGATATACTGACACCAGAGTCGTATCTATGATCTCTGAGGAAAAAAAATTAAAATGGTTGCCCTTTTTTTTTTTAATAATCATAATATTTTACTGTAACTGCATAATTGTAAATGACAGTACTGTCTCACTCTCTTGAACTACTCTGATCACCATGTCAGCGGACACCACCGATGACGGACTGCAGGTCAGAAAGTCACACCAAGAATATACAGCGAAATCATACAGAAAGAAGAAGAGATATTTGGCGCTCTAATAAATAAATAAATAAATGAATGAAGAAATAAATAATAATAAGCATTGCAGCGGTTCATTGAAAATGCAGATAAATTCACAATCACCATAAAGATAAAAGCCCAAAAACAAATTCAGAAGGTCAAAACACACACTCTGCAGAATATACGCTTTTTGTCAAAGAGTCACGTCATTGTTGTCACTGTTGTCATTGTTGTGCTCTTTTTGCACTTTACAGTATTCCAGGTCTTATATACTGTGGATGGCACCCGGTAAAAGCTTTTGGCAGGAAGTCACTGTTTCGTTATGTACACAAGATGCATACAATAGCAGTCAGCAGGAACCTGAGTGTGCGTCTGCACACACGGCTCACGGAGACTTATTGTATCTGTTATTGCGCTTCTCCTGCTAAAAAAGTTAGCTATTGCAAGGTTAAAATATTTAAACTCTCACTCTCAATAGAATTCATATCTCTCTCTCTCTCTCTCTCTCTCTCTCTCTCTCTCTCTCTCTCTCTCTCTCTATATATATATCATATATTATTATCGTTATGGCTCTTGTATCATGTTCTCTAATATGCTATGGATTATAGTGAAAAATATATATTTATTATTATGACAGTAAATACCATTCTGTTCTCTTTACCCTGCTGCGACCTCGCTGTTCATCTGTTTTCCATTTGCAGTTTAAAGGCAGGGTTGGTACTTTCCTCCAGATACACTTTTTACGATTTTGGTTGAAATTGTCTTTAGGTCCTGACAGAAATTAATAACTCATGTGCTCTGAAAAAGGAATAAGGAAAATCCGTCATCTGTAGCAGTTTGTAAGCCTGTAAAAACTTCCACCAATGTCTGCCACGAGGTACCAATCTGATGAACCAATCAGGCCTTTCTGTCTCCCTGCTCGCTCTCTACTCCTTGCTGCACTAGCCCACACACGTCCCAGGCGACAGAGTTTACACTGTGAAACACTTGCATGTAAGTGAGGGGGCGTGGCTTTTGAGGGAGTGCAGAGGGGAGGGGGCGGGTGCAGACAGCGCTCTGAGGGAATGCTACTTTCAAAGTCATGCCAGTTTTTCAAAAATGTACCAATCCTGCCTTTAAGGAAGATAAATAGATTATAATTCTAATGAGCAAAGTTCATTCATATCTTTCGACAAAAATAAACTGCAGCCTGTAGCCGACTCATGGGACTCTAACCCTAAAGAAAAATAAATATAGTTAAAGGTGCTACAGGTAAAGTGGACTCAGTGGATTTCAACTTAGCATGACCTAAAAATCCACATTTTCCTTTGGTTTAAATAAGATTGTTGAAAATAAAAGAATATCTGCGCTGATGACAGATGTTAGATTTGCTCTGAGCTGAAGTGTAAAGTGTATGCACAGAGCGTTAAGGCTTCTCTGAAAGAAATAAAAACCCTCTCTGACACTTCAATCGCGATGCTGAGTGTTTTCAGTTCTGCAGATAAAAAGAGATATTTTCCAGCCTGCACAGGAGCCACGAGCTCAGGATCACAGACGCTCCCTATAGCAGAACCTGAGCTTGCATTTGCATCAACATAATGTGTTGAAATGGGAAAACTGAACATAAAATTGAACATAAAGTTCCCTTCAGTTGAAATATAACATAAGGCTATGGTTTTACTTGCAGTTTCACAAAGACTTTGTATCCCAATCTGTCCGAAACAATGGCCAGGGACCATGTCTTCTTGGCATACACACGCTATGCACTCATTAAAATGCTCATACATGCATTACAACTAAAAATCAAAATGCGTCTTTGCAATTCATTTGATGACGTGATCTGGCTCAGTGAATTTGTGAGTGAATCTGACTCGGAAGCATCCAGATCTGCTACTTATTTTTCACCCTTGTGTGGTCAGATAATAAAAAGACACACAAGTAACCAGAGTAAGACTCGGAGAGAATCCGTCTCCTGCACGCATAGCTTCATGTGTGCAGCAGATTTACTGCATTCACGCTAAGCTTCTACTCCAGGGGAGCAATAATCAACGGTTAGGCTTTAAGTGCTCTGGAAAAAGTTCCTCTATTATGTGGCATATTTCCTTTTGTGCCTATATGCTCCATCTCCATTATTGTCTGTTACTCTCTCTCCCCTCTTTAAATCACACCATAGCATCGTCTGAATGTCGAAACGGGGGGGGAGAGGTTTCAGTGCCCATGTTCATGATACATCAGCAGTCCGTCAGCGAACATGGAAGAGCTGATATTTAACCATGGTCTTCCATCGTCCTGTGTCCAAAACACTGCTCTGTGATGCTTTAAAAAGTGCCGACATGAGTCTGAAGTTATCTTAAATATGCAATCCTCTTGTTCCTTTTTTCTTTACATTGCAATCTCATAGGAGAGTCAATTAGATACTAAGCTGAGCAGAACCGTGTGAAACGATCCCGAGATCCAGTTAAAAGCTGTGTTCTTAAAAAGAGCTGACAAATGCATCAGCACAAAGATTAGGAGGAGGTTTTTATATACAAGGTTGGGGAGATAAAGATGATTTCCCACTTGAAGACGAGCAGGACTGTCTCTGTCTTCATTCCATGTCTTCTTTCCTGGAGTGGATTAAAAGTGGCAATATTCTCTGTCACAGATATCCACCCTTCACCTGCAGAACCACAGACTATCACAAGACGTAAACAAGAAAACACTGTCCTCTCTTCCTCAGCGAGCCTCGTTTCTATCTCAGTGACAGCCACGTAAATCAGACTGAATTAGAGCAGCACTGGTAATGGGCCGTCCTATTCAGACAAGTTCAAGGAGTCCACAGCAAACATTTGGGGTTTTTTTGTGCCTGAATACGACTGAGAAACGGTCGATGTTTCCTTTCTCTGTTCCCATCAACTACTTAATTTTGTGGTCAATCGATAAAAACTAGAGACTGCGCTCGAGAACTGAGCCATTGCGATTTCACACAAGCACTCGATAAATTCGGACTCAGCGGGAGTTCTCCTCTGCAGTCGTACAAATATGAAGCTCTTGAATAACAAACCATGTTGTGAGGTTATTACAGCACATGAGCTACAACAAGAGCTCGGAGGACAGACACAGTCTCCTTTGTCCTGCTGCACTCAGTTCAAAAGAACGAACCGCCATGGGAACATGCCCTGCATGCTTATTAAAGATTATATAGATCTGTATCTTTCTTATAATAGTATCTCATTTCATGTGTCACTCATTACATGTCTGCAGCTTTGGCTTTCAATATACAGTTCAACTCGCTGCCTTTCTCCCAGCGCTGGGGTACATAATAAAACTCAAACAACCTCCTACCCTGCAATATTCTCTGCTGGACTACAACCCCTGTTTCGTTGCATATCTTTCAAATATGCAATATGTGAATCTTAGGAGAAAACATTACTGCTTCGAGTTCATAGTTTAGTCCAGTTAAAAAAGGGACCAATGTGCTAAATGTTGTGCGGTATTAGACGAGCGTCTCTGCCTTCCCCTCACTCCTCAGAAGGAGGATAATGCATTTTAAGCTCTGAGAGAACAAGCCACTTTTGTCCCCACACAGTTTAGAAGGAAACTCATTTAGTCTATTCTGCAGCAAAGACGTCACAATAAACAAAAGCAAAGTCTGTGGCCAGCCAAAGGCTTCCCTATAAAAGAGCATGTGACGTCTTAGCTGTCTTTTGCCCTCCATCCAAACAACAGACTCCATTTACCTGCTAATTATTCCTTTAATTTGGGAGTCTTTCTCCACTTGCTGTCGCTGTAGCCTCCTCTCACTGTCATCGAGGCGGTTCTGGTACTGAAGGAGAATCTTATTGGTCTGCTGCTCCTGCGTGAGGAGCCTGCGCTCGTACTCCTCCAGCTTTTTGTGGGACATCATCAGACGTGCCTTCAGGGAGTTGATCTCCTCCTCGTATTCCTTCACCTGCGCCGGAGATGAGGAGAGAACGCCAATTAGAAATGTTTGACCCTTTGAAGAGTGTCTGCCAGTTCAGATATTGGTGTTATGCATATTGGGAATTAATTTCTTCATATCCCGAGAATCTGTACAACCTGAGCATAAAGGTTATATGAGTCAATTATACAGAACAGCTGATGAAGTATTTTACTCTGTCAAATAAAATGTTTTCACGTTGACACTTTTCATTTGAGTAGACATCTGTCAGATAAAAAACAGTGCGAAACAATTTTGGATGTTGAAACATGGAAAAACTTTTCTGTTTATAAAGATTTTGATGTTTTGGCTTTTCATGCCTTAATTACGTAGTTAGGACATTTAACAGAGCAGGGGATCAGAGAGAGAGAGAGAGAGAGAGAGAGAGAGAGTGGGGAATCACATTTTTGCAAATCACTGAAGGTTGAAGTCACACACGCTGCTCAGGGGCTACAGCCTCTGTACATGTGGTGCACAATCTAACCGCTAGGCCAACTAGCAACCCTGAAAAGGGGATTCTCATGAAATGAATGTAAATATGTTGAGAAAGTTTCATCTGCAACAGAAACACAGCTGTGTTGTTTTTTGCTCTTTGTGAGGTCATATCGTGGAGGTTCTTCATTCTTTTTATAAAATCTGAACTAACTAAAGTTTATGTAGGTTTTCTAGACACACACACACACACACACACACACACACACATACACACACACAGACACACAGACAGACAGACACACAGACAGACACACACACACACACAGACACACAGACACACAGACAGACAGACACACAGACAGACACACACACACACACACACACACACACACACACACACACACACGCACACACAGACACACACACAGACAGACAGACAGACAGACAGACAGACAGACAGACAGACAGACAGACAGACAGACACACAGACAGACACACAGACAGACACACAGACAGACAGACAGACACACAGACAGACAGACAGACAGACACTCTATTGATCCCGAGGGGGAATTCAAAGCACCGAGTAGCAGCTTACAAAAACACCCACAACATGAAACATTTCTTACATACAACAACACTTGCTGCCCCCCTCCCCCCACATGTGTATATTAACCTGAACAAATACTTAAAGAACCCCCTGTAGAGATCACAATTAAATTAAACCTGTTCAATTCAAAATGAGCCCTATACAAAGTAAATGTACATAACTTTACCTGTTAGACAGTTAGACCTGTACATATTAGAGTAGGTAAGTAGTCTGTGCATACTTTAGTTTTTCACTGTGGACCTGTTTTAACAGGATCAATAAAAAAGAAACCCCCTGCTTCCTGCATGACGTTTATTTTCAATGTGTTAAACAGGGTCAGAGTTGAAATGTGTTGACTTCTGAGTTTATGAGTGTAGAAGACAAACCGTCTCCAAACACTCGAGGGTTAGATTGACTTCTACATGAAGGCGAGTGATGATGAATCAAACATTCAAAATCGTTCTCACCACTTGGCTGATGTTGTTTCCCACACTTTTTGGAAACCTTTAAACTTAAAGAGGTCTGAGTATCATCTACTCAGAGATGACTGACATAACTCAAAGTTCCCGAGGTTTGTTTTATTGAAAGGGCAGATCTGCAGCATGAAAGTGATACCTACCCTGTCCATCCGTGACTCATCCATGCTCTTTGAGTACTCCTTCAGTTTAAACTCCTCGCGGTCAATTCGAGAACTCTCAATGTCGGCCGACAGATGAGGCATGTTGGAGACCCAGGCCACTGTGCGCTCGTTGGCCGAGGGGGGATTGAGGGTGGATGGAGTCTGGGAGCCCTGGGGGAGAAAGGCCAGCAGACTGAATATGAGAACACAAGTTCTTAATTAGACCAGAGTCCCTTCTATAACAAGCAGAAGTGCCTCAGTGTTGCATTAGTTCAAATATCTCAAGCATGGCTGGACCCTGGTGGGACTCTAGCCCTTATTCCTTGCGGTGTAAGTGATGTGTGCAACTCAGTGAGCTTCACACACACATTAAAAAGCCATAAACAGTGTGAGATGTCCAACACACACACACACAGCAGAGGAGCACCAGAGTGCTGAAGTGAAAAATAAAGAATAAAGAGAATGCTTGGTTGTTTATCTACAAGCCCTCAGGATTTTTTCTTCCAACTGGTTCATTTTTTATGTTATTTTTTTGTATTTATTTGTTTATTCTGTTGTATTATTTTCTACAAATAAAGAACTAAAAAAAACCCTAAAGAAGTCAGAGTGTGCAGATGTTACCTGTTTGCTCATGGTGGGTTTGAGCAGGTGCTGTTGTTGTGGCTGAGACTGTTGCTGTGGTGACTGCTGAGTGCTCTGACTGGTGGTTCCTTGTGGACTCCCGCTCTCCCTGACAGAGCTCTGCTGGTGGGGCAGACCCGGGGCGGTGTTGTCTTTGACAGAGAGCTGCCGGGACCCGTGCTGTCTGCCGCCGCCGCCGCCACCGCCGTAGGCCGACTCGGGTGACTGGAGGAGGTTCCCGCTCTGCGGTCGCGTTTTAGCCGGAGCAACAGGTGCGGCGGCCGCGCTGACCGACAGCTGATGGGAGGTCTGGGACTTCATTCGCTGGGAGGGAGGCGGGGCAACAGAGCTCTGGCGCACGGGTTGCACGGTGGTGGGGGGAGTGGTGGCCAAAGAGGAGTGGGAAGTTCCTGTCTGGGAGGTCATGCCCATCATTTGTTGCTGTTGGAGGTTGTCCTTTGGAAAAAAAAGATGAGAATAATAAGAAACAGTTTTCATTTCTTGTGTCAGTCCTTTCTGGGGGTAGTGGGTGCTACTTGTTTTTTTTTTTTATGAGAGACAGAGAGTGAATAGAGTAGAACATCCGGGAGAGAGATTGGGAAATGACATGCAGGAAAACAGCCGAGGGTTGGAGTCGAACCTGGTCCATCTGCAGCGATGACTACACCCTCTGTACACATTGTGTGAAACATAACCACAATGCCAACCATTGATGCTACTTTTATCATAGTTGGCATTAAAACTAACCAGGGGCACATTAAATTAAAATCCTATCTCGACTGACTGATTTATGATTGAATTCTGCAAAGATAAAAAAAGTGATTTATTACATTATAGAGGAAGGATTTTATACTCAGAAATGATATATATGAGTTAAACATTACAAATAGCCTTTATATGACATACTTATCTAAATGTGTGCTTGCTTGTGTTGAATGGCCAACACAGCATGATTCTGCATGACATGGTGGGATGCAGAAAAAGTTGAGCGAGGTTCAACTTTTTTGTGCCAGCGACCTGTGTATCGTTTACCCCGAGGCGTCAATGGGGTCGCCATGTTTGATCAAATGAAGTTGAAATTCTACGTTTCTGATTGCAGCTTCAGTCTGTGAGCGGCAGTTTCTAAATGATTTATGAGTGCACATCTTAGAGGGAAGAAAATAGATTTGAACAATGATAGGCACGCCACATGACCCATTTTCTATTCAGCCACACATTACACATTGGAAGAAAATGGTTAGAGCCACTGTGAGTAGGATCAAGGTTTTCATAAGCCAAAGGTCTAAGCCAGTTTCCTAACATGTCTAAGAAAAGAAGAAGCTGGAACCTGAGGATGTTGAATGTTTG
>NC_089202.1:21354506-21447006 GCF_963930695.1 Labrus bergylta
CCTCTAAGATCAAGCCCCTAAACTGTGGAATCGTCTCCCTCATCCCATCAGGTCTGCACCCTCTGTTGACTCTTTCCCGTCCTGTCTCAAAACACATTTTTATATGTTAGCATTTGAGTCCTCTGGTCCTGAATGGATCGTTTCTCTCAGGTTCCTTTGGTTGCTTTCTTTATTTTTGTGGATGTTGTGAACTCCTGTATATAAATATTTTTTTGTATGCATTGTACAGCGCTTTGGTCAGCTGCTGCTGTTTTTAAATGTGCTTTATAAATAAATGTGAGTTGACTTGACTTAAAGCCTGGAGACACTTTGAGTTTTACATTTTTCATCTGAAATGTCTCGGAGAGCTGAAATAAAATTCAGTTTGTCAATTCTGATACTTCACTCATGGTTTGAATTGTTTATAACTGTCGAATGGCTCTAGTGTCTCGAATGTGAAGAAATGCAACTCTTTTCTGAATGCTGTTGTTGTGCATTGAACATCTTTTGGTTTTTGGACCCTTGGAGGATAAAAAAAAAAAAACATATGACATCACCTTGGACTCTTTGTAATGGCCAATTCTCTCTGTTTTCTATCAATATATGAAATGAATGAAACATTTTAAATCCATCAGAATCATTTGAGAGAGTTAAAGATTCTTACAAAGTGGCTTCAAGATGTCATGGGAATAGTATGAACATACATGTACCTGCACATGCATGGACATCTGCCTGCGTCCGTATTCAGCCCTGGTGTAGTCATCGCTGTAGCTGTGGGAGTGGATGATGCTGGGCTGTCCCAGGTGACCGTCCCGGGTCCTGAGGGTGGACAGGTCCTCACTGCGAGAGAACCCCCCGTGGGCAAACTGTGGCAAGTAGCCCTGGTGAGACGAATCATCTGGAGCGAGGAGCAGGGGCGCTGGGGGCTGGGCGCGGCTGTGCTGGTGGTGGAGCTGTTGTTGAGGCCCGTCAGCGGTCGCCAGATGAAAGAGGGGATTCTGGAAGGAAAGCGGGTAGCGCATGGCGGCGGCCTGCTGTTGCTGCTGCTGGGATAGCGAGTCGGTGGTGGTGCCCATCTGGCTCAGCTGGCTCAGCCGGAGGCCGCCGGACATGCTGGAGCCGCCAGAGCCAGCTGACAACCTCCCACCGGCCCGCAGCTGGCTGCTCAGGCCCGACCCCAGGCCGCCACCGCCTCCGCTGCTCAGCCCTCCGAAGCTGCCCATGCCGGCGATGGAGGCCTGGGAGGAGTTGAGCATGTCCACCGACTGCAGGTTAGACACGCTGTTCATTCGGGAATCCTGGAGGTCCATCATAGATACGCTTTTATTGACACTGAGCACCTAGATATTACGGGATATGAAGGGCTAGTGTGCCCCCTGTTATTATGTATGCTAGGTGGCCACGGATGATATGGGTGAGGGTGGTGCGGGTGTTTTTACCGCGAGGCCTGGATATCGGAATGCCTCAAAGTATTTCCCAGGAAATACCGTTAGGATGAGTTGCGTGGTGAATCAGTGGAAAAAAAGCAGATGTCATGATATACTACAGCCTCGATCACACGATGGCAGATTCATTAAGTATGACTCACATGCATGTCATACTAACCTCACGTAGATAAAGAGATTAAAAACTAGTGGATGGGATGATTATTCCCGAGGTTCAGTGTGATAAGACTCACCTTAGGGTCTGGTTCTGTGATGTCCGAGCTGCTCGTGCAGTAGGCCGGGCTGGAGCGGGCCAGGGGAGGACGTGAGACGTAAAACATGTCTTTGGAGGACGCTCGATGGGGGTGGTCACGGTCCTGGAAACTCATCTGGTTGCGCGATGGTATGACCCCTCCGGCGGACGTAGGTGAAGGCAAGCGAGTGACATCTATAGAGCTGGAGAAGAGCGGTGAGTTAGGACAGGAGTGGCGACAGCAGAGACAAAGAAGAAGACGAGGCAAATTGTCTCTACTAACAGAAATGGTACTTTACTCAAACGCCACATTCAACAGAAATGTTTTGAGCCCTGATTTAAATGATTCAACTGTTGTAGCACACCCCAGATACTTTGGCAGTCTGTTCCAGTGGTGAGGGGTTTAAAAAACCAAAAGCTGCCTCAGCCTAATTGGTTCTTATTCTGGGCACACTGAGGAGGCCTGCCCCAGACGACCTGAGGTGTGTGAGTAGGTCTGAGAGGTATTTAGGCTCAAGACCATTAAGTCATTTAAAAACAAGTAATAGGATTTTAAAAACTACCCTTTGGGACACAGGTGCTACAAATTATCTTCAGACAATCGCTGGTGAAAATGTTGCAGGTCCAAGCCTGTTGGGAACTGATGCATTGCGCCATAACTTTTTCTCTTAAAAGTTCAGGATATCACCAACCTGTTAAGATTCGGCTTCATGAAATTTTGAAACTCGGACGAGATGCCCCTGTTGAAGCTCGGCCGTGACAGCAGCCTGTCCGCCTGTCTCTCCTGCACCCTGTCTATCTGATGGCTGGGCTGCCTCTGGAGGTGAGGGTTACGCAAGGCCATACTGATGTCATTCAGGAGGCGAGGCAAAGGACCCAGTTTGATGATGGCATCCTGTGGTTAAAGGAAGAAGAAACTGAGCTTTGCTGCATCAAATAGAAAATATCCTTGACTTTTCATTAAAATGCCGAACATCCATTTCCGCTCACCATGACTTCATGAGTTAATGACAGCCTGAGTAATGACTAACTGATAATAAAGTTTAGAGAAAAGTGAGGCATTTGTACAAATGAAACCCTGAAGTGACACATCCAGTATGAGTTGGATTAGTTCAGGGTCAAAATAAAACTTTAAGTGTTTTTCAAGAGGTGGACAAACCGATCTGTATAACATTTATCTGTTGTTGGAAAAGTTTTTTTTTACGTATATCTTACAGGTGGTTTCAAGTTTTGTTTAATAAACTAATACCTTCAAACCCTGTCTAACTAACTGGGCAAGTAGCACTACTAACAGAGAAAAATAAATATATAGGACTTAAGGACTTGTTGTCATAAAATCTTTTATTATACGTATTATGCAAAATAACCATGTTTTTTCTAACTACGTGTCCCTAGTCTGTCTTCAAACCCTATCCAAATATGAGATGGTGTTTGTTCTGCCCTCTGAGTCTGCCTTCTCACCGTAAACAATAGGACATGGAGAGAGAAAAGCCAGAACCACCCAAGCCCTTCCAGAGAGGGGGCGTGGTCAGACACAGTTCATTTACATATTTAAAGATACAGACACAGAAACAGCCTGATCTGAGCAGGCCTGAAATAGCGGGGTTTATAGGCATGATCAAATACAGGACCAGTGGATTAAGAACAAGAAACTTCAAAGACATTATTTAGGAGCTCTGAGACTGATTCATGCAGGCCTTCATGCAGCACTAACTGTTGCTGCGCTGCTAAGAGTTGGATGCCTTATCCCAGTGAAGACCTAAGTTAGTCAGTGAAAGTCACCAAAGGGAAATAAAGAGGGACTATCCGTCTGGGAGTGAAACGAGAGGAAAAGATAAAGTAAAGCTGCGGTGAGTGGTGAAGATAATGACCACTGAATATAAAAGTTAAAGAGTGAATGCTGCAAGTCTATTTTGGCACCTGATGATGTTGCATCTGTTGGTCTACCTTGCTGAGCTGAGCCATAACCTCCCAGAGAAGACTGTGCAGAATCGACAGCTCCCTGCCGAGGTCGATGTATCCCTCAAAGCCGCCTGCATTGCTGACACTGTCCAGGTTGGAGATCTCATACAGGAACTGCTGCATGGAGCCCCACTCCATCTCTAAAAACTCATTCATGAAACACATGTACTCCTCCTTGTTGCCGAACCTGAGGGGGTAAAGGAACGAATGCCAGTGAGGAGAAAGAAGAAGAACAGTATGAAAGAAAACAGGAGAGAAGCCAGAAAAAACAAGTGAAACGCTGAAATAAATGTCAACTCCAGTCAGCATACATAGAAACTGTTGAATTGAGGTTATGTTTCCTAAAAAAAAACAAAATGTCTTCCACTGCCATCTTGTCAAGACCAAAATAGTACAAGACCTTCCGTTGTTTCATTTTAATTCTCTGTCATTAACCCTTTTCATGTCATTGTTACGTGCTGCCCTGTTCTCTCTCTCTCTGCCTCTACCTGCTGCACACCTGAGGAGGAAAGGGAGGGGTATTTAGAGGAACCAAGTAGGAGAGACAGGGGCACACACACTCTGGGCAATGAGAGATTTTTCTTTTTTTTTTTTTGGGCTGGAGATCATCGACAGTCCTATTTTGGTCTTTTGTTGTTTTTTTGGCTAGACTTTTCTTCGTAGTTACTTTTAGGGGAAGGTGTCGAGAGCAGCGACCCCTTATGTGTATGGCTTAGGACTTTCCCAGCTTTTGTTCTTTTTGGCCAGGTCTCCAGCCCCATTTGTTTCTGTGGTTTCTTATTTGTCATTGAATACTTTGAAGGGGGAGCTTAAGTTGATAATTTTGGTTAAGGAGGCCATAACAATCATGCTCCAATATGACTCAGGTTATTTCAAGAATTATGGGCAGAGCAGTGAAGGAAGAACGAACACAGTTAAAATGTTAATATATGGAGGTTTTTGTTCAATGGATTTCCGTTTAGAACATCTGTTTTCTTGTAATCCCAGAAAGGTTTTTAATGTCTGATTGCTTTGTTTCTTTACTCAACACTTAATATATACGCTTGTAAGAAACAATTTAGTATGCAGCAGTATAAATGTAAATGAAATTATACAGAAAATGAAAGAATACTGACTTGGAGAAGTTGGCCAGGTTTTGCACTACTTTTGCAATGAGGGTGAGCGTGCGTGACGTCTGCTCGTCAGGATACTCCTGGGTGAGATTGAAGAGCGATGGTGACATGATGGCGGGACACAGGAAGCGCAGGAAGAGGGAACCGCTGATGAGACGGTCGGCGATGTCTTCCCGACCCCTCTCAGCACAGCGCACTCTCCAGGAGGCAAAGACTTCCTTTAGCTCTCGAGGGAAAACACTGTGGAGAAAAAAAAAAAAAACAAGATGAGGAAAGTTAAAGTTTCTACAGTTTCCCAAACAATAACCTGAAGTCTCATGCATTTTTAAAAGAGCAGAGAGGGATAAACACACCAAAAAAAATGACTTATTCTGCTTAATACTCACCAATGGGAGTTGACAATCTTACAGAGTGCCAGTTCACAGCACATTCGGAGATTGGCTTGGTGGTCTGCGAGCACAGAGGGTGGTGTTCTCATGGGATCCACTTCACAATTTTCCTCTGACTCATACAAGGCTCTAATGAACTCCCCTGCAAATGACATTTCATTAGTAACAGCAAAACAGTGCAGATTATTAGATCAGGCTAAGGGTCTGAAATACAGAAAAGCAGAAACAACAGAAACTGATAGAACTAAAGGAAATGAAATAGTATCTCAAATATGTTTCCATCAGCAGCAAACTCAATAAAGTAACCTTGGTGGTAGGCTAATTAGCCATTCAGCTAAGTGAGGCAGCGAAAAGGTCAATGTTGGAGCTACAGTAGGTAACGGTACATTTTGTTTAGCCCACCTAAAACTCCGAAAGAAAACATTAAAGATGAAATTTTGTAGCTCCATCCATTATCTTTATCGCTTTTCCTATTGGAGGTCGCGGGGGGCTGGAGCCGATCCCAGCTGTCATTGGGCGAGAGGCGGGGTACACTCTGGACTGTATGCCAGTCAATCACAGGGCTGACATATAGAGACAGACAACCAGCCCCACTCACATTAGCACCTACTAATTCAAATTATTATTATGTAGGTTATATAAAAGGAAAAAAAAAATCTAATTGGACATAACAATCTGGCATAATTACCTCAATTGAAGGTAAACAGATCGGCTGCCAATACAATGTTGATGTCAATGATCTAAACCATAGCAAGCACACTGACGTTTGAATTTTTCAATCTGAGAAATGTTGCTACAGACAGACCATATCATAATCTTCCTAAAACAAAGGAATTGATTATTGAGATTATTGCAAAACTCTCTTTACACTACATGGTTACCAATCATCGTCTGATCGTCTCTGGGAGCGGATGCAAATTTTCTCTGTAATTCTGGTGAAGCCAGAGGTTAGCTTTGCAATTAACGGGATTAAGTTTGTCCAAATAACATCCAAATGCATATTCAGTGAAGCTTTGTCAAAAGTGACCTCAAGAGGAGACAAAAACAATGTTTAAAATGCCTGTTGGTTGAATGGAGGTTTAATCGATCATTTCATTTCATTTGAGTTGGAAACTTCGATGGCTCTCTTTCAGTTGTAACATTGCGAGAACTCTGTTTTAATGCACCTAGACAGAGCATCCCTGAGTGGGTGGGGCCATCGCTCTTCCCCCACATTGTGGCCGGGCTAACGGTTGGACAGTGAGGGGTTCCCTCGAAAAGACAAACAAACATATGAAACATGTTTGAGCCTCAGAGCGAAACATGACTGGTAAATGGACTTGAGCTTGTAGAGCGCTTTTCTACTCTTCTAACTACTCAAAGCTCTTTTTCACCTCAGGTCACACCTACACATTCACACACTGATGGCAGAGGTTGCTTTGTAGAGTGTCCATCAGAAGTAACTAATCATGCACGCCGTGTCTTGCCCAAAGAGATGGGGATCGAACCCCTGTCCTTCCAGTTGAAAGACGACCGACTCTACCAACTGAGCCACAGCCGCCCCAATATAAACAAGCTGAGTGGAAACACCGTCCTGTCCGTGTAAACACAGAGCTCAGAACAACAAATCCAAAGGGGTGTTCAACTTCATTCTCTTTTTACAAAGTCTTTCCTCCACTATCATATCTACTTAGAGTTTATTTGATTTTTCCCACAGAGAAATTCAGAATGTATCATCAAGAACCATTACTTTGGGTTTAGTATACCTTTTCAACCAAACTATCATCAGGGAAGGAAAAACAATGACACAGAGAGAAACTGGCTGAGGATTTACCTTTTAATTAAAAGTTGTGCAATTTCAAAACTTCCAAAAGTCAATCTCCTGAATTAGAAATTACTTTCACATAAGTTTGAATATTTCCAACAGCTGCTTCCGTTTATACATTGACGTACTCAAATGTCAAGTGCCTCGCTGTTCAGACTCACCTATAGCGTCCTTGAGGTACTTATGTCCGATCAGTTTGAGGTACTCTTCTATGGCTTTGGTGGCCAGAGTGTTCTCTCTGAATATAAGGTGTTCTCGGTCGATGAATCTGTCCACCTCGCACATCGCCATGTCTGACAGGAAATCCTGGAGGAAAGATCAACTGATTATTCATCTATAATATATCATTGGAAGCTTGATCCAAAGGAAACTGGACTTGAGACTCAAGGACAATATTTTCTGCTCATCAGGATGTAAAAGCTTTAGCCCCGTTTCCACCGACCGGGTAGGTTTGGTTCAGTAAACCCTGATCTTGCTCACGTTTCCACAGCCAACCTTATCCTTACACATCACGAAATCACAACGACATGACAAAGTGCAAACTGCCAATAAATTCAATAAATAATAAGAACGTGACACAGAAGACAAAGATCAATGATTCCCAGGAAGGTCTGCATGTCCGAGGAAAAAAACTAAAACAGCCTTGAAATTACCCTCTCCCAATCCTCAGGATATTTAATGTGGTGTGTTTTTTGTTTGTGCTTTATTACTGTTGTTGCATGGGAAATGAAGATTCTTTCGACCAATCAATGGACTGAAGTGTGTCTAGCTCCAACCTTTAGGGTCTGATCGATACGCTTGGCACCCCAGCAGAAGACTATAGCCACAATACATTGGGCACGCGTACTATCCAATGCGCCACCAGCATCACACCCTTCCCAACTTATGACAGTGGAAACGCCAATGCATGTGTACCGTACCAAACCAAACTGAACCGGACTGCTTGGTGTAAACGGTGCTTTTTGTTTTCACACATTTAAAAGTCAAAGAAGAGGCGTCCCTTACCTTAGCTTTCCCTGTGCTCTGCAGTATATGCACCAACGCACAGGCCACCTCCTCTTTGCTCTTCACACTCAGCACGGGCTCCAGCACGGCACACAGGGTGCGGTAGTTATTGGTGACGTACTCGGCAAACTCCTTGTACAGCTCCATGGGCAGGATGTTCATGGTCTGGAAGCGGGACTTGAGGCGTAGGGATGCGTTGATGATCTTCCCTCCACCGACGCCGGCTCCCTTGGTGAGGACGCTGGGCTGGATGACAGGGTACCACTGCTCCACAAACTGACGTCCAGTGATGCTGGAGATGGGGATGCTTACAAGTCCTAAGTATGTGCTCTTTTCCTTCGAGGGGGAAAAAAAAAAAAAGAAGATATCAGTCAAGATGAGCAACTGTCACAGAAGAGAAGTCTCCCGTTTAGCCGCGCTGTTAGGATTCCATTAAAATAATCTCAGAGACTTGAATTGCAGAATAAGTTCATTTAAAGCTTTAGCACTGAATAAATTATGAGAATAAAGACTAACACTGGATCCCTGGAGCGTCTTTGGAAGCTACACATGACTGTCTCTCTGTGCTGCTGCTGCTGCTACTCTCGGCCTCAAATGAGAATATGACTTACTGAATTTGTGACTTTGTATTAACTCCTTTGCTTTTTTAATGTTGAAAAATGAAAAAAAAACCTTGAAGGAGCGAACAACACAATCTTTACTGATTAAAAACACAAAACGGCCTTATTGCTGTGTATCTGCAGGGGGCTGATAGGGTCGCTGATCCATGGCAGTGACTCAATGATTAATTCATCACTTATGATTGTTTTTTTCTTATTCTTTAAAGCAGTCTAAACATCCTCACTGCATCTTGAAGACTCTGGTTTTCTCTCCAACCCAAACTACGGACGTAGTATGACTACAACTCTTCTGTTCTCAATCCAAATCAAAAGATCAACGGGCGAGACCCCATTTAGTTATTGTCTTTTTTTTAATCTAACTTTACGCTTCTTCAGGGACAAAAAAAAAGTTCCTCTCAAATTGTAAACAGACATAAAAACAAATTCCATAAATTCTTTATAGGTTAATTAGATTTTCCACTTTAACTGGATCAGGTTTTTTTATTTTTAATTTTAATGTTTTTATTTTTATTTTTAATCTTTGGCCTTCATTTTAGAAACAGGACAGTGTACAGAGTCAGAAACCGAGGACAGGGAGTGAGTGGGGAACGACTTGCGGGACAGGAGCTACAGGCCGGATTCCAACTCGGGCCGCCCGCTTTCGAGGAGCTTGACCTCTGTACATGGGGCGCACGTACTAGCCACAAGGCTACCGGCGCAGCATCGGATCAGGTCTTTGACCAGTTTAAGTCCTGTTAAAAAATATCAAATCATTTTCAAAAGTTTAACCCTTCAAATGCCAGTTTGTACATAATGCTGCAGATTTTAACATTGCAGGCCTGTACCACTTCGAGGTCACTGAGGTGTGCTGACCAGTTGTTTTCAGACATTCAAACCACAAGGTTGAAGACCAGAGGAGCTTTTTCAGCTATTAATCTTATTAATTAATCTGCCTGTTGGAAACCTAAACAATGAACTCGCTTTGAGGAGCCAAAGATTTAGGTGATAATAACTCCTTTTGAACCTGCTTAATCTTTTGGATACCTTGCGTCTCTTCTTGTCCGTCTCCTTGTATAGATGAAGGCGTAGGTTGCGGACGGCAGGCAGGTTGTTGAATTCAAAGTGCTCGCCCCAGAAGACGGTGTCGGTGCGGGGCTTGCTGGTGGTGCGTGCATACAGCATGTCGTCCAGGCAAAGTTCGCAGTAGTAGCGTTTCTTGGCTGGAAGCTCTCGGGCCTCGATGATCCAAAGTTTGAGCACATTGTCCACCCTCCGGCTGTTGTCCTGCGTGGAGATGAGGTCAGGTCAAATAAGGATGAAGTGCATCTTGTAAAAGAGACAATCAAAAGCTGCACAAAGAGAAGATGAAACCATGCAGCAACATCAAAACATGACACAACAAAGAAGAAAAGTTCAGAGATATGGAAACAGCGACAGTTTGTGTGTGTGTGTGTGTGTGTGTGTGTGTGTGTGTGTGTGTGTGTGTGTGTGTGTGTGTGTGTGTGTGTGTGAATAAGGGGTGACAGCAGGTCAGCCTGCAGGAGAACAAAGTCAATGACAGGAAAGAAATAGCTGGCGACATGGCGAGCGAGCTTCTGTGGATTGTAGGCAGAGCTTGATGAATTGCTCTTCACTCTGAACATGAATACGGAGACAGAAGACAGCGTGACAGCGACACAGAAATGAGAAGATGAGAGAAAATGTGAAGGAGAAGAGAGGGAGAGTGGACTCACTGGATGAAAAAAGTCATCCACTTAAACATACTAAGACACAAATGACACAATGCATCCAAAGCGAGGGACAAACAATGGTGCTGATGTTTCTGAAAACAGCTACACTTCCTAATCATGATCGCAAAGCCCCCGCTATATTTGACATCCCCATGGGGGGGAGAGGAAGCCGCCTTGATTGCACAGCGATGCCTCAGTGAACGGGGGCTGAGTCATTTCAATCGGGCTCCAATGCCATCGCTGTTAGTCCGCTGTTTGCATCAGACTATTCCAGTTCTTATTCAGATAGCTCTATACGTGAGCATCAGCTAGATCCACACTTGTTAAGTTGTCCATTTGCATGCTCTTTGATAAGCAGCGCCAAGCGCGAGGTATAATTAATTCCAAACTCCTGCGTTTGAATGTGCTGGGCATCTGGTGGCTCAGTTTGCTAGTGCACACACGGTGCAGCAGCACCAGCATGGGCTCCCCTTCTCCATCTTGATGTCGTGTTATATCTTACTCTACATTCTGTCATATCTCAGATTTACTACCCAAAAAATGAGGGGGAAAAAAAACACCAAAGCAGGGTGAAGTGGCTGCTCTCCTTTTGAGAAAAAAAAATCAAAGAGGGAATTAAAACGCTCTAGAAAGTTAAGAAGCGTAATGATAATCCTGGTCTCTGCAGCGAGTCTTATCTCTGTCGTTGCATCTGGTCTGAGGAGCACGGAGCGTGTTGTTTTGGGGTAGGAGGGGGATGGTTTTGGAGACAGTCCCCCCCGCCGAAGTGCAGTTCTTGGAGCTCCATGACTCAGCCAGGACACCCGCGGCCCGGGCATCTGGACGAGGCATTCAGCTCGGGTGATGTTTCATCTCAGCCTGGCTTAATAACGGCTAGTCCCTGGTCGCCTTCAAAGCTGCATATCTCACATGCCTGTTCACTCTTTCTAATAACAGAGAGAGGGAGATGTGGGATGATTTTACACCACTATGAAATCTGGGTCAAAATTAGGATATTAGTTTTACTCTGAGTTGATTTGAAGAGCTTAGGTTTGTTGTTTTATTTAAGCTGTGAGGATGGAAATAGGGTCACGGCGCTTTAAAGCTGCACTAGGAAAGATTTTTAAATGACAGAAACACCACCATATCAACTTTGAATCATACAGTCCTGCTGCAAATACTCTGTTTTTTAAATAAGGGAACACTGACATTGGGCCTCATGCAAGAACATTAGGCGTGTAGAAGTATTCAGACTTCCTTCAATCCTTTAACTACAACCTAAATCCCCTCATTTCAGCCTGATGAGTTCCCCGGATTCACCGAGACGTGCTTGTTCACAAGATTGAATCATTAGCATACTAGATGCTTCTAAAGGATGCCTGTTCAGCTCTGTTTGTGGGAAAACGAATGCTACCTAAAAAAGTGAAAGGAGAATTTAGCGCAGCAGAGATAACGGCCTGCAAAGCTCTGTACTGTAGCAGAAACAAAGAGGGAATTATTCAGAGTGAGGTTAAGGTTAAGGTCGATAGTTTTCAAACTGTTCCCGAGCACGATTGCTCCCCGCTTCCCCTCGCTCCCTCTGGTCTGCTTCCATATTTGTAACATCGTTCCATGCCTGAGTACACATACATATGTACACAGTCCAACACAGCAGGTGGCAGTATGCACATAGTTGGTTTGCAAATCTGCCAAGAAGCAGAAAGAGGAAGACGCAACTATGTAAACAACTCGCAGGCTGAGTCCGTCCTGCTAACTGTGATTGTCTTTTTTATTATTTATTTTACTTTACAGAGACGCCAACAACGATCCTCTTCCTACTTCCACGTCCATGGTGCAGCTCGAGGGACAAAATGGGCCCGTGTATGGCGACTTTTGAAGTGATAGGAGCTGTTTAGAATGACATAGTAAAGCAGTCCACTTCCTTATATGTGCACAGTTGAGTTCACACATCTCCCACTGACCGTACTCGAGGAGGCTATGGCACGGCACCCGAGTACGGCACGTCTGATCTCTGATCAAATCAACCAGACTTTGGGGTCAAGTCTACTAGAATCTGGGCCCGGGTCCCTCATGTGAAACGAACCTAAATGTTGGAAAATGTCAAATTTTCATGACTGATATAGAGACATTCAAAAGGAATGGACTGGGTATCTGATCTCAAGCCAAATGTAATTTTTCCTAATAAAGAGTGGTAGACAATATGCACATGACTTGAACTACAGGTTCAGGTTCAGGTTCAGGTTGAGTATGTTTCGTTCTTACGAGAAAATCACTGAATTACAGAAATCTCTTGAAACTGCAGTGAGGAATTTTTGTGGTTACTGTTGGTCTTGCTGCCTCCTGTAGACAACGCAAAACATTTCTATCTTCTTGCTGATCTTATACTGTACATATATAAGTGGTGTTTAAAAAAAAAAAAACGTGTATCCTACTTTCTTTGGTTTGGAAAATGAAAGTCTTTTTCATTAGTTCACTGCATAATGTTTTGTCTGACACCTACCCTGCAGCAGCGGTTTCAGCCATTGAAATAGAAACCGTATAGAAAGGGTTGATTCTTAGGCTGATGGTCTCATTTGCTTTTGTAGGTCATAAAGAAGAATCAGTGTTCATTTTCAATCTGTTTCATGAACAGCTAAAAACTCCTCACAGCAGCTTTAAAGTACTCCAACGTGCAAATGTGTCTGGTTTTTGAATGAGGCACATGGTCTCCTAATGAGCTAAGTCCTGAACTCAGCGATATTTGATCTTTTGTGTCTTATCCCCTCAGTATCCTTCAGTGTAGAGCATTAGAGTAAACATGAGACTGCTGTGTGTTATTCACTGCCACCACATTACCTGATATGTGGTCATTACAGTTTTCCTAAAAACAGCAGTTTGGAGCCTCCACATGCAACATTACCTCGTGCAGCTTTAATATCAGCTCTGAGAAGCGGCTGAATCCAACAGCACAGACACACACAGACACGAGGATGGAGTTCACACAGAGGAATGAAGCGGTGCGCTCGTATTGGAAGAAAAACAGACAACAACGGGAGACGGGGAGGAGAGAGAGAGACACACAGACAGAGGGATCGTCCTTTGTTCGCATCCCTTTCTCTCCCCTCACCTTGTTGGGCTTGACAGCTCTCTGCAGGTTCTCGATCCATTTGTCTCTCTCTGCAGCTGAGCGACACGCAAAGCACTTGGTTCCCGATGCCGTAGTCACCTGAGGTTATAGCCAATGGTAAATTCAACAACCACAGCCATTAGTAACTATGGAGACTGCAAGTGAGGCGCCAAAACAATGTTGTGCATTCACTCTCAACCTCTGTCATGTTGCGCTAATGGAAAGGTGATGGAAGGTGATCTTCTGCAGCAAATTAGGAAGGATCCCTGTTCTTTTTATCTTTGACATGCAAAAAAAATTATTCACACACGAGTCTCTTTCACATCACTGTCACTTGTCAGGAAAAACAATGTATTTTCTGCACTATTTGTGTGTTGTTGTTTTTTTTTTGCTGCTGTTTGTTCACACCGTGCAGGCCTTATTCCTCACCTCAAAGCAGTACTCTTGTCCCAGGATGCTGGAGTGCACAGGTTTGATGATGGCGTCCTCGTCCAGAGTAAGGTCCAGCGCCTCGGCAGCGCTGCTGGGAGACAGCAAGGACTCATGAGAGTGGGACTCTTTGAAGCTTTGCATCAAACGGGTCCTGGGGGGAGGGAGAGCTGTGGTTAGATGTGGAGAGGGGAGGCTTGTTTATTGGAGGTGGCACACGGCGGCTTCAGTTCTGAGTCCAAGAAATTACAGGAAATTTGTTTATCACTGGTGATGCATGAGCCAGACAAGTTCCTTTTGATTTTTATCTTAGCGTACCAACGGCCCTATAAGGAATAAAAGGACCATCAACACGTCCCCAATGTCTGTGTTATGAATGTCTCCTGCCAAGAAGAGATAATCAGGTGTCAGCATCAAACGTGATATGTTGAATTGTGCAAGCTACTCAAACAAAAATGAAATCAACATATACCGACGTAAGCATGCCCAGAGGGAGCTTATGATAGCCAGGAGGCTAGCGCTAACAGTACTGATCAAATGTGCATACGTTGATTTGAATCATATCCTTGGAAGTCCCATTCACTGGGCCTTTTAGGGGCCCAGCTATTTCCACCCTGGCTGGTAGCCTGGTGGTTCGAATCCGACCTGTGGCTCCTTTCCAGCATTTAATTCCCTTCTCTCTGCTCTCGATTTCCGACTCTAACCACTGTCCTGTCTCTACAATAAAGGCATAAAAAGCCCCAAAATAAAAAAAAAATCTAAATTGCGATGATAAAATGATTTAGTATATGCACCTTAAGTAGGAAGTACCACAAAACTTAGCATGAATGGTAAATAGACTTCAAGCTGGTATCGTTCTTTTCTAGTCTTCTGACTACTCAAAGTGCTTTTACGCCGCAGGTCTCACCTACACATTCACACACTGATGGTAGAGGCTGCTGAGTAAAGTGGCTATCAGAAGTAACTAATGTAATCATACACCACCAACAAAGCAGCAGGAGCAACTTTGGGTTAAGTGTCTTTCCCAAGGACACATCGGACATATGGCTGCAGGTGCTGGGGAACCGAACCCTTGACCTTCCCGTGACTGACTCTGATGACTGACTCTACCAGCCAGCCACAGCTGTCCTGCAAAATATTTCAACAACTTTCTTTCTTCTTACTATAAAAGAGGTTTTTCTGAGGGAAAACAAGAAATTAAAAAGGCATTTATAAATAATCTCTGCACTCTGCCTTATTGTAAACAATGTTGAAGTGTCCACCTCTTGTAAATGAACCATCTGTTACATAATGACATCATTTATTATCATGTTTATTTCAGCAGCTTTTGCACTCCTCGCCACTGCACTGTAGACTTTTGCAGGCTTTTTGTTTCTGTGTATCTGTTTGTTTGATTAAATCTTGAATGTTACACTTTGTTTAGAGAGAGAACAGTTTATTAAAGTCAATTTCCTTGTATGTGTCAGAATACTTTGCCAATAAGCTGATTGTGATTGTGATTAAAACTACTCTATGCTACTTCACTGCATGCAAACAAACAGGTACTTAAAGGGGAATATTTGGACAAAAACATAAAGCTGACTTAATGATGTTTCTGACTTCTTATCCATTCAGCTGTTTTAGGTGTCGACATATTAGAACCATTAGACATACTGTACATAAATAAATAAAACATTTGTGATTAAAAGCAAATTTTGCCAAATATATTTGAAGAAAACTTTTTTCAAAAAGCGGACAGACTGATAAAAGCTTCTTATGTCACATCAGCTGTTAGCTCAACTTTTAGGAGAATCGATGCTCCTTCACCAAAAGACTTGTTTGAAAAGTAAATCATTGATTCTATCATTTAGGGAGCTACGCACAGATGATATTTTTCATTTTTCGTTTCAGTTTTGCATTATGTGGCTGTCAGCGCAAATCTATTTAATCTTCTGCAGTACCTCCAGGCAATAATATTTCAGTGAAACAGTGAAGAAGAAGAAGAACATGAATCCTGAGAGACGTATGCAAAGGGCATCATGCTCACCGACACGCTCACACACACATGCAGGGACAAGCGCATATACAATCACAGACAAGCTCACAAAACAGAACGTCTGTCGACACCGTGAGTCCAACCAGAGAGCCGTGGGGGGGGGGGGGGGACGGTCAGGTGTGATGAAGCCCCTCACAGAAGAAAAGGAGAATGGAAATGAGAAAAAAGAAAGAAAGAAGGAAATGAAAATGTAAATCCTTAGTGGGCTACTGCTGTCCGACTCTCAGCTTCTTCCTGCTGCTGCGCTCGCTCTGCTTTTGTCTTCGTTCAATCATAATGTTCATCAACAGAGCGCTGATTACATGTGGGGGACCGTGAGGGGAGAGAGAGAGAGAGAGAGAGAGAGAGAGAGAGAGAGAGAGAGAGAGAGAGAGAGAGAGCGAGAGAGATAAAAATAGACCCAAAGGAATGAGTCAGATTGAAGGAAAAGAAGAGAGAAGAAAGAGTGGGGGAGGTCACGAGTGGATGTGAAAGAAGGGAGGACTGAGAGGAGAAAGGGTGAGGGGTGAGGCGGGGAATGAGGGAGAGGACCTCTCAGAGGAAATCACAGTGATTATGTAAACGGTGGATCCTTTAAAGAGGAGGAAAGTGAGAGCGGGGATTAGAAGGAGAGAGGATGTGTGAGGGGTCGGGGCGCAGAGAGGGATTGAGTGCTGGAGCTTAAAGAAGGTGTCAGTGGGGCACTGCAAGAGCAGGAAGCGTCGAACAGAAGACGTCGACACACACTCAGGAATACACACCACATACACGCACACACATCTTGTAATTCTTCTATACCAACTACACGGCTGAGGAGAGTTGAAGTGGTCCGACAATCAACAATACACGAAGAACTTTATCTGAACTAGTAGAGCTTAAATGATTGCTCAATCAGCCCATCGGCAGAAAATGTATGTGCAACATTTTTGAAGTCGTTTAATCAAGCGGAAAAGTCTGAAATCTGCTAAAACACGAGGATATGCTGCTCTCCTCTGCTGTAATGATACAATAATACATACAATAAAAATCTTTAATGTTTTTTTTAAGTAGGACCAGTGGCGATTCTAGAGTATGCGGGTTCCCTGGGCAAAAAATCAATTGGGGGCCCCTCCTACCAGCGTTCATCACCATCATGTCTGCCAGTGTCCCGACGCTTTCTCTGTTTATTTTTTCTCTCTCAGGAATAAAGCATACAACGCTTAGCAAGGCAACAAGAGTGAGCGCTTTGAGATGGGGGCCCCCTTAGGGAGGTTTCCTTCTGTCAGTGCAAAAATGTGCAAGTTTGTGAGCCCTCAGGGGGCCCCCTTACTGGTCTGGGGCCCCAAGTATGACAAAGCAAAACTTTGACACAGCTTTCACATATCTGTCAATGTCTTTTGTGATAGACATTTTAAAGACTTAATGATACATCAATGTGAGGAAAAAAAACAGCAGCAGATTCAATCCAATCCAATCCACTTACTTTATGCAGCTCACTGTGAAAACACAGTAAAATACATTAAACATGAAAAGCAAAAGGAACATTCTAAAATATGTTGATAAAAACACATAAAAACATACAAATTAAGAATAAAAAGACAGAGGGACAGAGACCACACAACGCTCATGCTCCTTTAAAAGCATTGAATGTATATAAATATGGACGACGCATCTCCGACCTTGTGACGTCTTAAGGCGTTTTTGAACCGCAGGAACTTCTTCATAGTTCTAGGAACTGTGGGAACCCTCCTCCTTTTTTATTCATCATGCACCGCAGGAACTATGAACTTTTTTAGCTGCTAGAACCTCATTAAGAGGAACCTTTTTAGCTCCTGCTTTAGAGTAGGTATCATGGAGGTGTGAACGTAGACAGAAAAGAGTTCCCATGATGTATAGTTTCAGGGAACTCTCTAGTGGATAGTTCCTCTTCAAAAAGTCCCCAGAACTGTTTGGTCACCTATAGTGAGCCAAGACATGTGCTGAAAGGATCTGGTAGATGGAGAAGCAGAATTCACCGCCCCACCCCGCCCCGCCACAGCAAATATTTAGGTAAGGGATATTGTAAAGTGAGTAGGTTGTTATCACAGGGAAGGTTACTACCAGGGGTGAAAGTAGGCCTGTATGGTTTGGTACTTCATATGACTAACAGATTCAATGGCGGTACACAGAACTGGAAAGAGAGGAGCGACGCTGCCTGCAAAAACCTGAATTCAAAACCAGTAACGGTTGCACTTTCAGCAAGAGATCACATGTGCTAACGTTATGTCATTTTAAACAAAACGTATTAATCTCCTTATTAATTGCGTCTAAGTCATTCTGAACTGCTTCTGAACAGTCCGTGCTGTGTTTTGATCCGTACTGGACGACGCTTAGCTGCCTTTCAGTACTGCTAGTTAACGTGAGCACGAGCCTACTCCAGCCCGCTGCCGCTGACTGATATCCAGCGCTGTGGGGTTTTTGGCAAGAAGACGATTAATGCAAAATCTCCAGAGTGAAATGTGTAGCTGAATAAGTTGTGATGTTTCCTGAAATTGTGTTTTATTTCCAACAATACAACAGCAGCTGGGGACGCGACTGCACATGCGGATCTTTCCTCTGATTGGCCAGCTTTGTTTGCAGTTGCAGGGACATTTTAGTGAGCAGGGGTGTGGCCAGGGGTCGCATGGGCCCCCCTAGAAATCTGATTGGCCATCCCAAAAAATCCTAAACTGTGATTTGGCTATTAACCCTGTCAGACTTATGTTGAAACCAATTATCTTGTGTTATAAAGTCGATGTTTTTAGAGTTTAAGTTAGAAAAGGTAAATACTTTTTATTTATTTGTGGCCACCCCTACATAAGTCAGTGCCCCATTTGGGCCACCCAAGTCAAAAAAGTTTGGACACACCCCTGTGAGTGAGCTTCCGAGTGGGTGTGACGCCGGTAGCCTAGTAGTTAGTGCACGCACCCCATGTACAAAGACTAAAGTCCTCCAAGCGGGCATTCTATGTTCGAATCCGACCTGTGTAATGTCAATCCCCACTCTCTCTCTCTCCCTGATTTCCGACTCTATCCTCTGTCCTATCTCTAAATAAAGCCATAAAAAGCCTGAATATAAAACCTTTAAATGAGCGTGATAACTATGAAAATAAAAGATCTCCTTTGAAGGTAAAATAAACCAGAAAATCTGATGCTAAATTTGAATATATTTGACCATTTCATTCGATTTTTAAGCAAATAATACATAACATTTATAGGTTAATATTCCTAATTAAAAAAACCCTTTGACAAGTTCTCCTATAGCTGTGGTAATTATGACAGGCCTTTAATCAGGGTTTTTTTTTATATTATAGGCCAAATAATTAAAATATGTATAATTAAAAAAGCAGAAAATTAATTTATACACAGTTTTATACTTTACAGGACACAAAATGCTCTAATTTGCATTTAGGTCATCTCAGGACGCTCAAACTCTGCTAAAAAAAAAGAGGCAAAGTTGTACAATATGTTCATGTAAGAGTTAGGAGCTACGATGTATGACAGGGTGACCTACAGTGTAGTAAGAGGAGGAAGCTCGGGGACCCATTAGGCATTTGCAAAAACAATAAGTCACAATAAGAGTTGCAAAAACATACATCACAGCAAGTTTTATGGTTCGTTTGGGAGCACAGAGGGATGTTTATAGCTGCATGAATTTGCTGAAAAAGGCCATGTGTTCTCAGCGAAGTCTCTCTGGGTAAATAAAGACGGAAAAGGGGATTGGTAATGAACAGAGATGCAGATGTTCCTTTTAAAATCTCTGTCAGGAAACATGCAGACGTAACCAGAGCTGTGGAAAGAACCCGAAACAACTTCAGCAGCTACTTGACTTTTGTGTCCGTTCTGCGTCTCCTCAGAGCAGCCGGGGATTATAGACATCTGCAACCTTCCCAAATGAATAAATCATGTGGAAGAGCAGCTTGGCAGACACCTGACTCAGAAAAGGTTTTAGTACTCTCCTGAGTGCACTTTTGCCCTGTGTTTATATTATCAACATGACCTTGTTCACAGAGAAAGTTTGAGTTGGTCGTGTCTGAAGTGGGAGCTTATAGATCAACTGAATAGACAAAGAACATCCTTAAACTTTTAGTCAGTCCTGTGATTTTTAATTAGAAATCAATTTTGATGAGCTATTGGTAGCTAAAGTAATTCTTCAAACACTCTCCTGCTCCAGCTTCCCACTTGTGATGACTTTCTGCTTTTATTTGATGCTTTGCAAACTAAATATCTTTGTGTTTTTGACGGTTTATTGTATAACAAGCGATTCTGATGTCGTCAGGTTTAGGGATTAGGGACATTTAATCGACTAAAACCTTAGACCTCATTACCTTCACGAGTCGACACCAGAATTACAAGACGGTTAACAAATGAATAATACTTTCATATTTTGGCCCTAAATGCCGGTTTAAATGTTATGAGTAAACAACAAAGCAGCCAACAGCCACACGATGAAGCTGTAGCCATAGACTGGCTCTCTGGTAGTTAATGGGCCTGCTCTCCCCGCTCTACTACCTGGATGTAAACAAGCACTGTGAATGGATAGCATCTCCAAGGAGCAGTGTGGGGGGGTCATCACTATGTTCCCTCAGACCTGCATTACCCCGGCATCAGGGCTGGCCCTTCAATAATGCAGATAATGGGTCCTCTTAATTATACTTTTTAACAACATCCCTAGGAATTATTGATTTGGAGGTGTAGATAAGAAATATGAAAGATGAATAATATGAAATCAGAAATATGGCGGATGTCACAAATAAAAACTTGGAAATTAACAAACTGTTTAGACAACATGACTTGGAAACCAAACACTTAAACTGTTTTTTTCTTTCATTCATTATTTTTTGTCTCTTTTATTGTTTTACTTTGAAATCTAATTTGTTGAGTATAAACTTAGGTCGAACTTAAATTGGTCTTTTCTTCATCAAACCTTCTTTCAAACTTCCGCACAGATTCTCTCTCACTTGCTGTTAGGCTGATACAGAGGAGGTATAATTAAGCAAATCTCCCACTGACTCATTATGGTCTGTACAGCGACCATATGGCTGACTACTGGTTGCCATGGAGAGAGGGAGACGTTCTATTTTTTTATTTCATGGCCCGGCAGAGGAACAGTGTTAGTGCTGAGTGTTTTAATTATAAGTGACACCGCGGCAGGTCACGAGAGGGAAAAATAAACAACGATTTATAACCATGATGGATGGAGACAGCGACTGATTATGACTGACGGATGGGTAGAGAGAGGTATAGGTAGATAGAACAACAGAAAGAGAGAACAAAAGGTAGAACGCTCGATTAAGATATGATTCAACATTAAAACCATCGATCGAGACAAACAGTCATCGGAGGCTGTAACCTCTGAAGCCTATACTGTACTCTACAGTAGATAGATATAAAGACAGAACTATGAATAGAACGATAAAACATAGAGACAAACAGACAGACTTTCATGAGAGGCAAGACCATCTGATGACCTGATTCGATATCTACTGTAGATCAAATGATGTAACTGCAGATGGAAGGATTGCACACTGTCTGAATTGGGGGAAAAAAGATTGTGTTATTTTGCAGTTTAAACATTTAGCAAGAGTTTGCTTGCAATTTTAGTATAAAAAAAAACAAGAAACTGCCTAGTATTGTATTGTTGCCATGGTATTAAAGCAGGTATCGATATGGTTTGATTTTTTTTGTTTACTGGTATCATCCATTCATCCATTATCTTTACCGGTTTTCCCGTGCTGGAGACGATCCCAGCTGTCATTGGGCGAGAGGCGGGGTACACCCGGCCTTGAATGATCGCCAGTCAATCACAGGACTGACATAAAGAGACAGACAACCAGTCACACTCACATACACACCTACGGGCAATTTTAGAGACCTAACAAGCAAATCTTTGGACTGGAACCAGGAACATCCGTGCTGTGAGGCAACAGAGCTAACCACTACACCACCATGCAGTCTGGTATCATTATGAAGTTTAATATTCAGGAATCGTAACAAACCTTGATTTATGAGATCGATTGATAAATAGATCCAAAGATCAACTAGACTGATGGGGCTGTCATAGCTATCCCATAATGCAATGGGCTACAGGTAAAAGGTTGAGTGCAACGTTTAAGAATTAAAGTCTATAATAGCGCCCCATGGTGTAAGCGAATGAAATATTATTCATGCATTTTGAGATAATACATTTTGACTCTGCATTTGTTGGAAACAGCACGTATTTATATTGTGTACAGATAAAGACGCCTTTTAGATCATAAACTGTATGTAACAGGAAAGCACAACATGACAAATCTATAACAAGCCTCCCCCTTCATCATACGTCTAAAATCACTGCTTCTGTGTGATTCTGAATTGGGTTTCACGTTCTTATGAGCACTACCTAGAAGATGACCAAGCAGAAGGAAAAAAGTGCGTTTGATACCAAAACATAGGGAAATATAAAACAACAGATTTGACTGATTTATGCAAATAGACAGAGATCAACGCAGCGGCACAGCCACAAACAAGCACATTAATCCTCATGTTACTCACACGACGGCTCACTGACCTGTCTTGGTCGGCACTGCGGAAGCGGGGGAGGATCATGTGGCGGAAACTGCTGGTTCGGTCCAGTTTGGGCTGACTCTTGGCCCTCTTGATCGAGCCCTTCAACCTTCTACTGAGGAAACTCTGAACGAGGGCAAACAGATGGAGGCGAGGAGGGAGGACGTGCATGGAGACGTGAAGTTACAGAGAAGGAGTGTGTGATGTGGAGTTAGATAAAGGATGGGTTGAAAGACAAAGAGAGGACACAGGAGTTCGTGATGTTTACATGAAAACAGATGATTCCCATGGAGTCAGTATGGTGTGTGTAGGATGCATAAATCGGATGAAGACACATAAATGAGAGATTTGATGCGAGTGATGGGGGAGAGCACAAGGTACATTTTATTATAAACAAGAAATCATTACACCCACACATGTCCACTGACACAGAGGGGCGCAGTGTGGTATCAGATCCTGTGGTGGGCAGTGGTGAGCCACAAGTCCGACAACAAGCTCAGCCGCACAAGTCTCACACGGTGGGTTCAGTTTGTCCTACATGAGCTTCCTTACATGATCAAATAACACAATATTACAAGCTGCAACAGGAACCTTTTCACTGGTGCAGGAGAACCTGACTCTGGGTTTTGTCCCAATACCCATTCCTACTTTATTTGAAGGTATTTAAGTGTGTACAGCTGTGTGATTTGTAGTTCGAGAGCCTGGAACCATGACTAAAGGAGTTTTTTTTTTTTTAGAGTTAACTGGACACCCTTCATCAACAGAAAAATCAAGTGACCCACATAAACACACTCTGCAAGGAACAAGTTAGCTTGGATGAATTGTTAGAACAAGTTTGATTCCACACAAGCATCTTGGACAGTATTTTCGGGACCTTTTTAGATCATGGCATCCATTCATTACAAAAAATTGATGTTAGAAATATTGCATTGACCTTTGCCATTGTATCAAATATGATAAGGTAAACTAACGCTACCCTTGGCCAGTCCTTGAGGCACTTTGAGGACCAACAATAAGAAGACTGAAGGTCTAAGGACATTAGAGAATTATAAAAAAATGATAGTTGTTTATAGTTGTAGTTTAAAAGAGGTCACTTTTGAGTCGTACTTGAGATCGGTCTTGGACTCGAGACCACATTTTGAAGGTCTTGGTCTCAGCTAGGAATCAAAAGCATTTTTGTATCGGTCTCAGACTGGGCGGACTCCGGATTTTAAATCAAGATCACCACTGATAGGCTATTTTTCAAGTCAACACTGTGATTCGAAGGAAGACGCCCCTTTCTAAAGTAACAAATAACTAATTTGATTTTTCATCCCCCGGTTACACCTGCAACCTTCCCGCTGTTACGGTCTAAATTAGGGACACGCCCCCTGCACACACGGTGATGATTTTTCAGTGATATTTATGGTTATGGTCTTGTCTCGGTCTCGGTCTCGGTCTCGGTCTTGTCTTGTTCTCTGAGTACTCTGGTCTCAGGTATGTCTTGGTCTCGTTTACTGTGGTCTTGACTACAACACTACTTTTAAGTGTATGTCCTGAAAAAACAAAGGGTAGGTATATAATAAGGCACCTTTTCACTCAGTTTAATCCCTCAATGCATTTTGTCTGTGATTGAAATAGAATAGATCTTTATTGTCATTGCTATAAAAACAATGAAAGGCACTTTAGCAGCTCATTGTCAATGGCAACGCAGATAAAACATAAAGACATTAAAATCCTACATAATAACTACTTTTATGTCACAAACTGTTGACGCTGATTGAAGTATACTGCTTGACTAGTAGTGTACTACATTTGAATGGTTTCTGTCTGATTTATTAGAAGAATGGAAGGCACAGTTTTCTCTCATCTCTAAAGAGCTCAACAGTATGCAGTGTCCCGTTCATTTTCTCCATAACGCATTTGATTATTATTATTGATATCAACCTCGTTTTAAGAAAAAAGTTGGTTAATCATAACCTCGGGGAAAAGAACTACACAACCCACAACCCTACAGTGTCACAGGGCCATCTCTGATTTGTTGAGCACGCTGTTACCATGGAGATGTTTACCGCACCCAAGACATTCAGCTGTTGGCACAAACTTGTAAAATATTACAACATTATTATGAACTTAAAGATGAATGTTGAAAGAAGGTCCATGTACGTTCAGAAAGAAGCGGCTAAACTATCGTTGGTTTGGTCTCGTTGGAATTGCAATGGATTGTGGGATGTGTAGTTCCTTCACTTCTTGAAAAATATATGAACCCAGTTTTTTTACCTTTTCCTTTATTCTATTTTCCAATCATCGTTTTTTTTGGTGCCCAATCAAATGTTTAATAGTCACAAGTATTCGAATAGCTGGTTGGCTTGGTTACAGGATTAAAAATATTTATTTTCTAAAATCTCAATGGAGGATATGATCTGGAAAATTTAATTCCAGAACCAGAACCGCCAAAAAAGTGAGCGTTCACTTTTGAGCTCCATGGAAAGGAAAACTCATACTTACACTTGTTTTATCTTAACAGTGATATTATTTCTAGTCTTTGATAGTCGTCTCTGAAGGTTTCAACATTTATTGGTAGAGTTTGGGACTTTTAACTTCTTTCTGTCTTCTGAATATTGTTGGTCCTCAGACCAGCCTAAAGGTAAGTTACCACCAAAAAGTGGACAGGTTTAGCACATCAGACTGAGCTGTTCTGAGGTGGGCACTTAGCTCTGATCACTGAGCAGGACTTCTCGTGTGGTTATTGGGACAGACGTTAGTCTGCATGACAATCCCACCCTTCGATGAAACATTTGTCTAAAATGAATGTATGAAAAATATTAATGAAAACGAAAAACAAGCAGGATAATATCTTCATAATTTACCTTCTTATCTTCTACATTTCGAGATCAGTATTCCATATTTCCAAACATGGTGTCACTTCTTTGGCCAAAAGGGAAACAAGGTGGAAAAGATTTGACATTTCCTACCTTAATGTGTATTTAACACCCACTCAATTGCATTTTTTAATCTTCACCATGACATCACAATGTTTGTAGACTATAAATGTCAATTTTAAAAAACTGTTTTCACACTCCATACCTTGAAATATAAACTGTGGAAGGTGACTTTAGAGCTCCAACATGCATGAAATATCACTGTGTTTTTTTCCTACTGAGCCATCAAGAGGCTTTACTCCATTAGCTGTAAGTTGCTTATTGAAGAAGCAGTCATAATGTTTGTACACCTTAAGCATGAAAACATTATACGGTGGGGGGTTGACTGGAGGAAATGACACCTCGTCATCCGGCATGAGTGAAATGGCTTTGAAGCCTGTCTAGAGGTTATGACTAAAGACTTGGCTCCATCTGCTGGTTCCCTGCTAATAGCCTGCATGACTAAATCTGATTTGATTAGCCGCTCCGTCTGACACTTCAAGTCTCACAAACTTAAGAGCTTGAGAAGGGGCAGAAAAGCCTGAATCACAATAAACAGCAGGGAGAGAGGGAGGGAGACGGGGGGGGGGGGGGACCTCATCCTCAGTGTTTGCTCAGCTGCTGCTCACCTGTAGGTTCATTTCAGGTGATAAAAGAGAGGACTGGTGTCACTTAATGTTGCAGCTTATCTGAGTTTATCTATATTAAGCAGCTATATGTAAATGGTGAATCAGTGAAACAGCAGGATGTTGAGTTTATCTTCAGTCTCCGGCACAGTGTGAGTTGCTTCCTAATACCTTTACTCAAGTACAGGATGTGTAATTTACTTCAGTATTTAAATGTTAAGTTCCTTAATTTAGAGGAGAATATTGTAGTTTTAATTGGTTACGTCACCGATAACATGAAAACAAAAATGGCTTTTACTGCCTGCTGCAGTATCTATCTGCTCCTGGGAATTTTTTGTGTGCTATTAAAGTAGGTGTACTCTAAACCCAGAGGAAAAAAAAACACTAGGCCCGACCAATATGGGATTTTTGGGGACGATACCGATGTCAATTGGGGAGAAAAAAATCTGATACTGATATATCGGCCGATATCTTTCTTAGATCTATGAAATCTTTAGAGACAGATATAAATTGACACATTTATTGCATTGATCCCTCAAATGCAGTTATCAAACACAAGTAGCTGAGCATGTACGTGCATCACCACTTGACACTCTGGAGAGTGATGATGCTTGTTGTAATCCATACAGCGCCCTCTGCTGGTGGAAGAGAACTACTAGTGTAATATAATAAAGTTCAAATGAAATGCTATTTGACTGGTGAATAAATAAAGTAATGTTGGCTCATATCTGCCATAAAATTTGCCGATACTGATAGTCACTGGATAAGCTAATATCGGCCGATATCATCGGCTGGCAGATTAATCGGTCGGGCTCTAAAAAAAACAACCTACAGTATGTATTCTCTAGACTATTTCCAAGCGTCTTGTAATTCTACCCCCAAACTTCACCTGGAGGATAGTCACAAAGCAGTCAGTGATTGTCAAAAAAAACTTCACCCTGTGACTCTACTTACCACGCTTTAGGCTTTCTCATCCAATCAGAGAAGCTGAAATATTCATAGTAAACACCTATCTGCGCTCCTGTCAAATAAAATGAAATGCGAGCTAAACTGAGACTTTGCAGCTACTCAAGAGGACTTTTTGGGTTTTATAATTTTAACTCTATTAAAGTTGTTCTTTTTTTCACTCTGCACCAGCGTAAAGCAGCAAATACTTTCAGTGTCAAAGGAGGAACACGGGTCCTGTTCTTTCCAGTTCCAGTGACAGTGTGCAAACAGCAGCAGAAACAATAGAAAAGAGATGAGCAGCATAGAGCACTGGCACAAAACTCATAAAGGCACCAATCTATCCTTTTAGCCCTTTCATGTGCACGTTTGATACCTTCTGATTGAGTTTCTGTTGCCATGAATAAAACAATAAACAGATTATTTCTGTCCTCAGACACAGAATGTGTTCGGCTGCCAGCTCCGCTCTCCTCTTTGATTGAAGCCGTCTGAAGTATGAAAAAGGTTCATGACGATCCCAGGAGTAACAGTGACAGCACAGGTTTAAAAAAAAAAAAATTGTTTCTCCTTTGTTGGCATTTAAGAATCGCACCAGGTTTGAGATCAATTTACTACAAGTCACTGTTACTTTAACCATAAAGTAAAGCAGACATCCATTGATGTTCAGTCATTTCAGAGAGAAAGATGAACGTTCTTTTAGCAGACTTTGAAACAAAGATGATGAAAAATTACCTTTGCTAATGTAATTACTGGTTTCTTTTTCTGTTTCCACCTGCAGTTCTGCTTGTCTGTTAAGGTTGCTAAATAATTAATTGAATTGAGAATGTTTTGTTTTTTATTCATTTACAAACGGGTTGAAACTCTATTATCAGACTTTGAAGCTTGATTGGATTGTGTATTTCATTTAATCGAACATAACGTCTGTTTTTACTCGTGTTTCTTCCTGAATTGTAAAAAAATATTTTTAAATGAATGAACTTTAATCACATTTTGTTCTATAATTAGTAGTTTAATCCAGAGTTTTCTAACGTGGCAGAGGATTTTCCTCGACATATTCTCAAAGTTCTTCTGCTTTAAGAACTTAATGGTGATGTTTTAGGATTGCAGATAATTAAATTGACAAATTGTAGTGCAACCTTTTTAGATCAATCAGCACTTCAGCTGCATTCAAGAAAATCACTTTGGCAAGCCTTAATCCAAATTACAAAATTCAAGTACGTTTCCTGCCGTTGGGAAATGAAGGGAGATCAATGGATGTAGAAAAAAATAAAACATAGCATGCATTTGAAAACAGTGAATTTGTATTGATGGAGTTAAGTGTGCAGAGCCCCCCGGTTAGGCCCTGTAAGAAACACAGTCCTCATAATGCTGTGAAAAATAAAGGTTAAAGATGTTGTTAAATTTGACACTTTTTTCACCTCCACCAAATGATCGGACTTTTGAAACATACATGTGAACGTCGCCAGTGTCTCTGCTTCAGCCATGTTTGTGTCACATACCTCAACAGGGGGCAGTGGTGAAATGTACGCTCCTCCTGCCACTGGACTCGAACCGGCAGCCCTCCAATCTCCGCCCCAGTAAAAGAAGGGGGGGGAGGAGTAGGAGGCGGCAGGCGAGTGGGGCAGGGTGTAGGACAGGGAGGGGGAGAGGGGCAGCGAGCGGGGCATGGGGGGAGTGCCGGCCCCTTTCTTGGAGCCCTTTTGCTGCTGCTGCGGGTGCTGCTGCTGGCGCAGGGCGAGGGACGGGGACACGGTCAAGGAGAGGGGGAAAGGGTGAGGCGGGGTGCCGCTGGCCCGGCGGCCGCAGGTGTGCGGCGGGCCCAGGGCGGGAGAAGGGTAGAGGGACAGCGAGAGGGACGGAGGGAGCGAGCGAGGCCGGGGATAGGGAGGGTTACTCACGGGTTGTCGGAAGGGTTGAAGGGGGGCAGTGGGAGGGACCTCCATGCTGGGCTGCTTCCCGGTGGCTATGCTCTTCCGCCGAGCGCGATGATCTAAGAGAGCGAGAGAGAGAGAGAGAGAGAGAGAGAGAGAGAGAGAGAGAGAGAAGGAAGAGGTCGACAGGTGAGTCTCTGATACACATCAGTGAAAAGGAAACATCATACCAAATGAAGACAGGACGGAATATTACAAAGCTGAGACGCAGGGAGAGCAAGAGGAAGTGAAGAGAGAGAGAGATGGAGCCCATTGTGGAAACTAACAGCGGCGACAGAGCGGTTATTGACAGTCCGCCTGAAGGAATGAAAAAGGCCAGGAGAGAATATGAGCGCTAGATAGAGGTCAAAGGTGAGCGAGGCAGAAATAAAACCATACAGGGTCACACCCATCCACCAGCAGAAGCACAAATACGCCTTCATCTGTGCAGGAGATGAGGTTGAGGAAGTGGGCGAGAGACTATTTGAGGGATAGATTTTCTGTCTGGACTTCGGATGAGGTGAATGTTAACAGTGTGTATGCTGGGAGGAGGAGGTGAGAGGGGAGGGGCTGGAGGATGCAGAGATGGAGGGGAGTGAGCATTAAACAAACAAAGCCTTTTATTGACTTCCGTCAGTGAGTCGCTGCCTAATGCACTGAGCTGGTCAGTAAGGGAATAAACTCCTGTCCTACACTTGATTGATGACGGAGAGAGTTTAAATGTGAAGTTAGAGAACACAAGAAACAACACACAGGAGGACTGCTTGACCTGGCTGGCCTGTTTATCCACTGCAGCGCTGACAGATTTAATTAAAAAAACTGTACAATGTTGCCTTTATATAATCTCTGTATCGACAGCCACAAGCAGCCCTTCACAGACTTAAATCACAAAACTCTCCGTGTTTCTATCCAACTCTAGAAAGGTTGTTTGCCACAGACTAAATCTCTGCGATCGCGGTGTAGACCTGCTCTGTTTGCAAAGTGTCTTCAGATAACATTTGTTATGAATTGGTGACATAAAATAAAATGGATTTGCTTTGCGACAATGAAACTGTCAAATTTCTGCAACAATATAAAATCAACTTAGCAGAAGATCTGGTTCGTCTGACTTCTCTTTGGGCTCCATCTCAAGTCCATCCTCAAACTTAAACTGGTCCAGAACTAAATATCCAGCTTAAACATTGCATCAACTTCTAAATTCTGCTCCTCACCTTTAAGGCCATCCATAACCTCGCTCCTCTGTACCTCTCTGAACTCCACATCAACACACCCACCCGCACTCTCAGGTCTTCTTCCATTAAACTCACCGCACCACCTGCCCGCCTGACCACCATGGGGTCCAGGGCCTTCAGCCGCTCTGCAAAGGGTCACCTTTCAACATCTACACGTGCCTAGCTTCCTCTTCATGATAATTCTTTCTAGATGATGAAATTAGATTTTCATTTATTGTGTTTGATTTTCATATCCTATTTTTCCGTGATTATTTTGACGACTGTGTATTTGATACGTAGATTTCAAGGTGCCAAGAATTTGAAACAAGTTTGGTTGAAACTTAAAAGCAAATCTTCCGAGGTGCCAGATAGCCTGGCGGTTATGATGTAAGCCCCATGTACTGAAGCTGTGGTCCTCGTCGCAGCGGCCGCGGGTTTGAATCCGACCTCTGCCCTTTGCTGCATGTCATCCCCAACTCTCTCCACCAAAAACACTTCCTGCCTCTCCTCAGCTGTCCAATACAATAAAGGCAAAAATATCTGAGTTACCATAAAATTGGCAACACACAATAAAAGGCGCAAATCTTCTATCATCGTCATTCGGCACATTTGGAAACCACAGCCACCTGTGAACTTTGTTGTGCTTTTCAAAGCGGTGTGGACCTGCTGGTGGAGCTAGATGAAAAGTCAACCTGCTCATGGTGTTGTCAGATCATTGACAGGCCTGTTACCAAGACCATTTAAATTGTTTCAGAGGGGGCCAACTTCACTTAAAGGAGGACCAGAAGATATGTGAGTTTATAAAGCAACAGGTGGAAACGGACCTGGTTATGAAGGGTCACTGCATTGAACACCCGGTGCACAAGTTGTAAGAGGGTCTCAGTATGGTTAGGGTTAAGGCGCTTAAACTTTCTGGTAAGGTTGATAAAAACAATGATTGTGTTTTAGGTTGAGATACACTACATGAAAGTAACGATCGATAAAGGAAGTGAGGAAAGTGACTTTTGTCAGAAGAACTCAAAGGTTGGTCCCACCCTGGTTATCTTGGAATGGAACATTTTCAGGAAGATTTAAGGACAGCTGGCCGCACACCCATCAAAATGTCAAGGTTTGTTCTGTGGTATGGGAGGGAAAGAGGGCGGGGGTCTCAGGAGCGTAGATGTAAGCGATGGCAGACGCAGCATTAGAGTGTATCGCCTTGATGACAGCTTTTTGCCTTTTATATCGCTACATGTATTTGGACATATTCAAAGAATGTCTTGATTGCACCAGTTTGGCACAGGACCTAAAGACAATTTCAACAAAAATCTAAAAAAGTGTATCTGGATAAAATAACCAACCCTGCCTTTAAGTCAACTTGAGATTGCTTTAAGCGGTGAGCGTGGTTAGAAAGGATTAAAAAACAAGATTCTAGCTTCGACTCCACCTCCGCCCCCACACTGAATAATCTGTTCAGTTATCAGAAGTCGTCAGCATGTAGCAAATTTCTACAAGATGAAGAGGAAATGGTTCCTTAAGTAACAAAGCCTGGACGACCACCGATGATAAAACATGATATTCATGGTATATTGATCATCTCCAGGGTGAAACCAAACCCGGATTTACATTGTTGCACATTTTGGTCTCTCACTGTTTTCTTTCTCAAGTCTATATCTAGTTTTATGTCCTCCATTTATTTTATGTTCTCCATTTATTTTTAGCTCGGTCAAAGAAATGTCCACAGGGCGATAACCTTCAAGCAAAAAATAAGTTGGGTGCATCCTCTCGTTTGTTCGTTCTTGTCGATTTCTCCAGCCTGACTCTGCCATGTTCATCATGCTGTCTGTCTTTGCTTTTTTTCCTTTTTCCTTTGCTCTCAGCCTCCTCTGTCACACAGTCACACTAATACTCAGACACACACACACACACACACATACGCCTCTCCTCTCCCACGCAGCTACTTTACATAATTCAAACAGTGCATTTATCCCTCTACCTCTCTTCAGCCTCTGATACTTCTCTCTCTCTCTCCTCTCTACACTTTCTCCTTGTTTTCATACCGTCCTCTCCTTCAGATTCACTGTGGCATCTAGAACCCTCCATCTTCTCCTTATTACCTTTATCTGTATTCCCCTTTTTCTCTCCCCCCATCTGGCCCTTTTCCTCTCGCTCGCTTTCATTTACCTGTCCAAATGGCAATCTTTTTTCGCCGCCAGCCTGCACGTCTCTCTGTCTGCAGTCCTAACATTTTCTCCAACCCACGCAAGCGGGAGAAAAAAAAGGATGACCGGTGAGCTGTTTGTCGGCCAGCCGAGACATCAAACTGTGCCAGGGTCTCTTTGCCCATAGCTCCCACACTACCGTATCAAACTCTGGAGGCAGGGTGACTGACTGGTGGAGGAGTCTGTCTAAATTAAATTCCAGAGAGCGGGGATCTTACATGAGAAGGTTAGTGACAAATCACAGGGGAGGGGAAGTGAAAATCAAGCTTTAGTTAAATGCCAAAACTGAGAAGGTTTTTGACCGTTTATTGACATTTCATGAAGTTCATTTTGGTGGAATAACAGTTTGGAATTCGGTTACAAAACTTTAATTAGCAAAATGTTAAACCTATGATGTCAAAACGAAGATAATGATACGGTTGGTAGGCGGTTCATTTGAAGCAGCAACCTCTGGCGTTAAGAGATAGACAGAAGATAGCTAGAAGACAATGCAACTTTTTGTTTTGATGATTTTAAGGCTAAGAGGTATTTCATTCTTAATCATGGGTGCAGGTACAGTAGGTTGACTGACAGGTGGCCGCCTCTCTGTCTATTACTAAAACGACTAAAAGTTAGGTAGAGTTAGCATTGAAACTAAGCGACCAGCATTGCCCAGAGTTTCCACGAGAATCGTGCACGCCGATCAATCCCTCTCTCTAGTCAATGCTCATGTTTCCACTGCACACACGTGTCCATTTTCGAAAGTGACCGCTGCAAGCACGCCTCAAACTGGACAGATCAGATCGACCCGGAGAGGAAGTCAGACAAGAGGAAAGCACAGGACATCCGCTCGATTTCAGAATAAAACACAATTTACAGACTCCTGATCGTATATCCCATTACTTTATCAAAACTGTGTCAAAACAGGCATCAAATGAACAACATGTCAGCCTTGGAAAGACAAAGTTTCCTGTTGTTTGCGCGGGATGCTCATGGCTGTGCTCTGCTGCGGTCAGGCTTTGGCAACAGACCCTGAACAGTGGGGTAGGATGCGTGCCCTCAGATGGAGCAAAACCACTGCACGCATGGTTACTGTGGAAACAGCCAGTTGGGCTTCATAACTGCTCTTAGGTAACAAATGCGGGACGTCACAGAGACTGCGTCCATGTTTTATACATTATGGCTTATTAAGTAGTAAGTGTAAGTAAGACATTTTCAAAAGTGTACCTTCAGTTTGGAGATATTAAGTAAGTTTTACCTCCTGACCTTTCCTTCAAGATGTCCTCTTCTTTCCTCGCCCTTTCTTCTTGTTACTCCGCAAGAAGTGTTAATTACCAGCGATCGTCATGGGTGACGCCCTGCACAGCTAGAGGTTGAGCCATCATTATGTCTGCATCAGAACTGCAGCCATCTCACTGAGAAGGCCTCAGAATAACGACGTCAAGATCCACTTCTGAATATATTGTTTCTCAAACTAATTAGCTTCTCCTGGAGGAGCAGATTGTGCCGAGGAGAGAATGGTGATTTAAGACTTAACTGGCATCAGTACTACTGTAAAATAAAATAAAGTGTGATCCGTCTCTGTGGTTTTAGCTATAGACGGTGAGATCAGGGAAGAAAAAAACAAGCAGTCTGTGAGTTCTTGTGCAATCCAAACCCTCTGGGAGGGGTAACATTTGGTCCTTTTGATGCCAACTTGGAGACATGCAACTCAGAGAGCGCATGTTTTATTACATCCTCCAGTGGAGGGCTTCATTCAGGTCATTGGAATCTTGATATTGCTGGAAATCCACCAATTCTTTGTTTGGCAAAGGTAGAAGCAGCTCTTTACCGAAACGAGATTAATAAAGTATTTCTGACTCTGATTGTTGTCTCTCCCCTAAAAGTGCTGAATTTGTTCAACCACAAAGTCTACTTTCTATGTATTAATAATGACTCTCTACAAGGTCTCCCTCTGAACATTGATTATTCAAATGATCCAGCAGGAAGTACATTTTTATTTTTACAGCTGGTGACAATGCACTCTCTTTGCCGTTTGATCTTAAATGGAGCAATGCAGAATGAATTGAAATCACAAGATGACCTTACTATCTGATCAGACATTAAGGAAACATGCTATGTTGAAGTGCTGGCTTCTCTGACAACAATGCAGCAGCCACCATGTCCTCCTTCTAACTTTAGATTCACTACAGAATGTTTTCTTTTGTTTTGACCAGAGAAGGCTGTCGGTTTAGAGGCACCCCCACACGGCCATTTTGCGCTAAACACTGAAGCTTCAGTGTCCACCACATGGCAAACTGCGTGAGCATTGATTCTACGAAGGAGGGGGCGAGGTGGAAACAGGTCTCACCAATGTTTTGAAACTGGACAGCAGTACCAATTTTAAATGTAGAGTAACATATTGCTCCTTTCAAAGTTCCTCTAATGCTGCCCATCATGGTTGAATCTTTGTCTGAAACACTTGAGTTCCCCACATTGTAGACCATCAACTACACTTACTGTAAATCCTAAGTCTTGTAAGTAAAACTTTGAAGATCATCTTCAATAAAAATCTGGTTTTGAGCCTTGTGTGGTGATGACTGTGTCTGCAGAGAACCTGTCCTCTGACCGGATTTTCATGTTTTGTCTGTTTCAGTTGACTCGGGATGTTTCTGGGCGGGGAGTAGAGTCTCCCCAAGCCAATGATAGCACGCTGGTGAGTTTAGGAGTGGATACAATTCAGCGATTCGCCGTGATTCAAACTGGAGTATTTGAAGGATATTAATGCAGCGGCAAAGAAGAGAAAATATAATCATAGTGAGCCAAAACGTCAAGCGGGTAAAGCCCGTCCAAAACAACGGTGAACCTTGGGTTAGCTTTTACCCGCGGTTGCAGGGTTGGCCTGCTTTCTGTTGGACAGGTAGACGCCAAACACCGGCAGTTAGCTTGTGCTAATGTGTGGTAGCTTGCAGTGAAGGTACAAGCAGTAAAAACACACGACAACCTGCAGTGGGTTAGGGTTGAAGAGTTAATGAGTGCGCTTCTGGGATGAAGGGCCAGGTTTGAATGTTGTGCTTACAAGCTGCAACGAACATTGCTACTGACCCTACCTTTAATTTTAAAGCCCAACTCTATGAGCATTTCTATTTGAAAAGTGATAAACGTTACAGAGGCACTTTCAGCAGTTTGTGTTCACATCTTTATTTCATTAACAAGTTGCTGAGCAAGAATCCCCGCACCAATGTAAGCTTTCACTTCCTTAATCTCCAAAGAGACTGTGAAGCAGTGTCGGGATTAACATGCAGTTTAAAACACAAAAACATGATATTCATAGACTCCTCCGGTGTGAACACACTGTCTGCTTTAGACAGACTCAGAGGCAGACTCTGAGTGAGAAACAGTGATTCTGTATCGTGCAATTTGTAAGAGTGTCCACAGAGGGCATAATTTGATTGATTTACAGAATCCACAATACTCAGTCAATCATGACTGTAAATTAAAGACGCACAGGTCTGCAGCATGAAGCCTTACAAAGAGCACAAGACGCTCTTATGTGTTAAGCACAGCTGCAGTGTTAGCCGGTGAACAAGGTTAAGAGCTCCTCTGTGGGTTTAACCCTCCTGCTCTTAGTCTGCAAGCAATTATTTACAGTGAGTGCAAAGACGACTGTGAGCCTGCTGCAGATGGCAGCAATAATTCCGTCTGTAGCTTTATTAGAAAGTACATAATGTGTATCAGTCATTATTGGTTTATTGCTTTATTCAACGGATAAAGTGCACGTTATTTCTGTAAAAACAAAGGTACCGCCAAACGGACATTTTAAATCTGCTGCGTCTGGATGTTTCATACTGTAGTGAACTTGAAAATGATGTTCATCAATTTCAATTTTTGGTTAACATAGACATATAAAGGATCACATCAGATTGTAATCTTTCTTTTTTAGATGTTATTAATTGCACACCACTCTGATGCGCCACTGAAAAATATCTACCTGCCTCCTCGTTATATGGAAACATTACTTAAAGAAAAGACCACCAGGAAGCCTGAACATGACTGAGCTCCGAAACCACAGACGGCCACTTTGGTTTCAAAAACTCGTCATTATGAGCCAGTACACATAACATATGGCTTTAACATATTCAGTTAGAGTTGCAGTAAAGTGACTAAATGTGTCGTTATTTCAAAACCCTTCAATAACAAAGAGAATATAAAAAAGACAATGAGGTTAATCAAAAGTTATTGGAGTGTTTTTTGGAATAGTGTAAACTCAGGCCAGGGAATAAGATGAAGAGAAATTCAAAGTTTCAGGAGATCAACACAAACGTTATTTAGAAATCTAGCTTTTTTTTTTATCTCTTCAATGAGTTCATGCAATAATTGGAAAATTTAACATTTATCCACCGATGATTTAGTTGGAAGCTCTGGAGAAAACTCACATCGGTAGAGTTTAAATTTAAATACTTTTAATTCAGTTTAAGGGAATAATTTATTAACAAGCGCAACTGAGGAGAAGAAATATATTCAACTTTTTTTATTAATGGATGTAAACAAGCGGAAACAGGAAACTCTTCAAATAAAGGTCAGACTGAACTTCATTAGATGGCTAAAAAATTGTAGAGGGATTATAATGTGAAAATACATCCACCTATTATATCTATACTGATCCCAGCTGTCATTGGGCAAGAGGCGGGGTCAACCACAAGGCTGACATATAGACAAACAACCAGCCATTCACACCGACCAACGGGCAATTTAGATTCACCAGTTAACCTGACGAGCATGACTTTGGACTGTGGGAAGAAGCCTGAGTAACACGCCTGCACAGGGACAACATGCAACCTCCACATATAAAGGTTCCTGTCAGACGGGGATTTGAACCAGGAACCCTCTCGCTGTAAGGCAACAGCGCTAACCACTGCACCGTGCAGACTTGTAATGCAGTTTTACTGTAATTTTAGTTTAAAGCTGTACAACGCAGACCTCAAATCCAACCGTTTCCTGGAGGTTAATGGTCCAGAAAACCTGATGTGTTCCAAACAGAAAGCCCCTTTCACCTTTCACAATCATCAAACAAATATTGAACAGCCTTAATGGAGGTTCTTTAGTCATTCAAATTCACCAAGAACTGTTTCATTTATTTATTTAAAGGACAGTGCACATTAATCAACATTTCTGTAAATGTGCCAGTGTTAGCCAGCAGGCTAATTTTCAACTGTTTGAGAGGGGTTTGAGAGGTTTTTTCTTTTGTGTTCAGTGCCCTTTGTTTGTCTGTTTGAAAGCTGAATTATAAAAAGATTTAGACGTCTGATTTTAATGAAGCTTGGTGGAAGGTTGAAGCGTCGGCAATGAAAAAACAAATATTACATTTTGGGGTGGGTCCTGATACGATATCTGAACAAGCAATAACAGAACATTCAGTCCACAAACAAGCAAAGATATATCCATGTGGATTTATTTTAGTATTGAACATGTATGCAGAGTCGTTGTAGTTGCAGCACAGAAGAATACACCGCTGGCCTTGGTGGAGGTTTGCACGCTTTTAGTGCCCTTCTACTCTCATCTACTAACATGGAATTTTCTTTCAGCCTTGCCTTCAACACCCGGTCCTCCCGTCAATGTGACGATCTGAGCCTGTATGAAAGCTTCTTTTCTTCACAGATGGACTGGATGCAAACTCACACTTCAATGCTTTCACCTGCTTTTCAGCTAAATTAGAATCCAAAAAGAAAGCAGCTTCAATCACCAAAACATCAAACAGAGTTCCACTGTGCTCTGATAGCTTGTGTCTGTCTGGGTCCTGAGGACATTTCAAAACACATCCTATAACTTCAAGTCATATCTAAAGTGTTCGGTTTAGGATCTGATCTAGGGAAAAGGAAAACATGACAGATGAACTATTCCAAAGTCAAAGTCCATATCCTACACAAGGATAAGAAAAGTGTTTAGCCAAAGCGTCTTGATTTACAGATACTGAAGGCTCCTGTGAGGAGTTTGTGGTGGGCGTCAGATTAACAGCACACTGCAGAAACAGACTTTTTATTTTCCATGACTAGTATTGATTCAAAGCTGTATTTTAGACATTTAAAATAAAGCAGGATACATGTACAAGACAAGGTCAGCCACGAAATTAATCTCCCTGTTTTGTCCACAGGTGGCGCCAAAATTAATAAAACCTGAGAGTTCCTCACAGGAACTTTAAAGATCACACATTAAACTTGTTTTCAACCAGTGTAAATAAGTCTCAGAGCTCCCCAAAACATGTCTGTGAAGTTTCTTGTTCTAAATCCACTCTGATCCTGTATTTGATCGTGCCTATAAACCCCTCTATTTCAGCCCTGCTCAGAACAGGCTGTTTCTGTGTCTGTAGCTTTAAATGTAAATGAGCTGTGTCTGACCACGCCCCCTCTCTGGAAGGGCTTGGGTGTCTCTGGCTTTCTTGCAGCATGCCCTATGCCCTTTGCTCTTGATGTGGTTATGATTAGTGAACACTGAAGGGGTAAAGTTGTCCTTCACATCCTCAATATGCTTCGTGGGGAAATTCATGGTCATAATTGTAACAATGTTTTAATACATTTCAACTTGGCCCTTTAAGTTTTTGGGACGGAGTGCATTTTTATGCCTGAAAAAATGGGATTACCCTCTTCAAAACATTTATTTGTCATCTATGTATGAATTAAATATTCAGCATTTTTTACTTATAATTATATTTCTTGCTTTGTTTGTTCTGTTTTGTTTCTGTTTCTGATTATTTTAGTTTTGCTTCCGTTATTGTCGACCAAACTTGGAGAAATCCTCCTTTAAACTCTTCCTCTCTTGACTCAGGATTTAGGATACGCTGTTTGTTGAAGTCTAAACTTGAACATTAAGTCAGCTCCTGTTCACTTGAAAGAGTATTTTCACTTTTTGCCTTTATACTATAGTACAGAGTCCACTTTCAAAAAGCCTCAAACAGGATTTGAACCCATTTTAAAGCAGTAACCCGGGTTTGGATTGCCTTTGAACATCCACCTGCATTCGTTCCACATGCTGCATTAACTGTTATTCTGTAAAAGCAGGCGCCGTGAGCACATCACATATTTTGGAAAATGATGCTCTTCAACTTGAATGGAGAGCAAAATTCCCTCCTTAAACATAATGAGCCGTACCTGCTTCTTTGTACACTTTGCTTGCACAGAGAGGGAGAGGAGTGGGCGTGAGCATGTGTATAAAATCATCTGTATGCTCAGTCTTTATATGAGGCGGTTTGAGGTGGGTGGAGTCAGAGGGGTTGAGAAAAAAAGACATCGAAAACTCTGTAGAAACGGCGCGCTCGTTGTTCCTTTTGTCAAACCCTCTGCCTCCTCGTCTAAATTAATCAAAATCCATTAAGCTTTTTCCCTTTTATTAAAGTGTTAACAAAAGGTCTGCAACGAAAAAGTCTCGATCGGTCCATTTAAATCTATTCCTCGCTCTCTTTCTGATCCCAACACAGGCTCTGTGTTCCGTTGCCATGGTTACGCCTCTTTTCTTCTTTCCCCCACTGAAGTGCCTTACATTTCAGTTTCAAATATACTTTACAACGAAACTCTGAAGGGAGACGGTGCTCGAGTATTTGTGCACACATCGGTCTGTTGTACACTATTTTGACAAACACAAACACACACACACACACACACAAGCAGAGAAAAGAAAGGTGTTAAATCAGCCGCAAACACTCTCAGTCAATCATTTTAAAGCTTCATTAGCTCTGGAGTCACTGCTGATGACTGACATGATGTGCTGACTCAAAGTGCGAAGGCATTTGTTTCCACTCGCTTGTTGCACTTCTTTTGAAATTTAATTATGTAACTTTTATTGCCAGATGATGTAAAGGCATGAAAGGCAAGACATGGAAAAAAAAAAAAAAAAGGCCTCATCATGTCACACTGGAGTTGTGATTCAGTGCGTCTGGGGTCAGGCTGCAGGTAGACGTGCTTGTCTCTTATATTTAGCAGGTTAATAAATCATCCGTGTGCAGAAATAACATTGTTCTTATTGTGACTCTCGCTGCGCTGGAATGTTACTCCGGCTTTTGGAAAGACAGCCAGCTGCATGCCAATTAAGATTTCAATCTATTATGAAGAAAAAAAAAAGGGAGAAAAGTGTCCAGCCAAATGTGGAGAAATAAACCTCACCTGTCAAATTACTGTCATAACAAAGACGGCTGAATATCCAGCTGGAATAAACATGGGATGTTTATCTCACTGCTGTTTGAAAAGTGGGCTTTATTTATTGTGCAATATTTTAACCAGGTGTACAAATTCTCTGTGACATTTAAAGCCTATGCACACTGAGTCCGTTTTTTTTGGATGCATTTTTTGGATCTGTAATCAGGAAAAAACACAACGTTACGCACAGACACCTTGCACACTGAAGACAGTTGGATGCGTATATTTTTGTATTTAATTGCGAAAATGTGAAATCAATTTTCTTCACTTTAAAAACATTTCTATCGTCCCAATAACAATAATATTGCCAACAGTTAGATAGATCTGAACTCCTCTTACTTAGAAAGTGTTTTTTTTAAATCTCATAAAAACAGACGGTAGAATATCAGAAGCTGAATCATCGAGTTCAGTAACAGAACTCATTTCCCCCGGGGGCATCAACAATTGCAAAGACATAACAGAAATTCGTTCTGTACCACGTTACAAAAATAATATTTTTTTTTTCTGTTTTGAGCTTTGACACTGTTGAACTCGTTTTCACTCGTTTGCTGTGCACAGACTGATCCTGCATTGTTTGTTGTATGAGTTACACAAACAGCGAGTGTGCATGGAGGGACTGTAACTGTATGTACAGTTTTTTTTTGGACCAATCACAGCGCTGTATATCTGAGTTTGTTTGGCTAAGTTTACAGCTACAGACTTCAGTAGGCTGCAGGATAACATAACAAATCACTCACGACCACCAGCCGGTATTTTCATGATGAAAACAGACATATGAGAGTGCACTTAATGAAGTATTCATACACTCTGTAATATCAACCCTTAAGGACCTGTTGCTTTGTGAATGTCCATGAAAATCTTGCAGAAAAACATCTTTTCAAAGACTGATTTGTCCTCCTGTTTGCACAGAGGATCTCCATGGCGCCTACACACATTCCTTAAACACAGCCTTCTTTTCACTGAGACCCCGCACACGGATTCAGCAGCAGTACATGTATTTCACACCATGCTGATTTATTATCCATCAATCTGCAGATTCCATACGGTGGTCACCGTGGGCGGCGGGATCTGATGGATCTGACTGATCAACTATGATCTGTTCACGACTACTTTTTACAACCAGCTGAAACTTTTTAACAGGAGAGGGATTCAACTGCTTCAAAGCAGACAGTTTGAATTATATTAAATTCCTGTCCACTTTTTGTCAAATTTAGGAATATCACCTAACTGTCTGCGTGATTTCTATTCTGCGCGCTTCAGCCAATTAGCAGCCAAAAGCGTTGGAGCGCTGCACTCTGACCTCTGCCTCACTTGTGAAGAAAGGAGCTTCACCATGAGAGCACTACAGATTACTCCCTCTATTTGAGACCAACTTTCCCCCAGGCTATCAATGCTCTAGATTCTGGTATCAGTTTTTTTTTATTTGGAAGTCATGGAGTCATGTTCTCGGTCTTCTTCAGACCAAAAGACCTCCCAGAGGAGTACTGGGGGCCGGGGGGGGGGGGGGAAGTATATGTTTGAATATCAAGTTTAAATATCCAGAATGTGACCAAAAAAGGAAAAAGATCCGAAGCATTCCTGTTTCTGGCTTCATATTTCATATTTAGCTAACCAACGATTAAAGATCCAGACCACTGTGGTGTTGGTTAGCGAAACACAACATGTGCAAGATTCTGGAGGAAAGTGGCTTAGCTTAGCTTAGCATAAAAATGGCCTTAAGGGCTGTGTTGCTTTATGAAAGGTAACAACTCGTTAATTGAGCCTCTTTCACACAGGAGTGTCAGACCCAGACATTTCCAAAGTTCCTTGTTCACACTTTCCCCTCACATCGAGAAGTTCTTCTTGTTGGACGAGGGGAGTAATGGGACGGCTGACGGGCAAGACATGACCCCTAATTTCTGCTGTATAAGTCTCAGTGCAAAATACTCAATGACAACAGTGTCTTCATATCTATCAATATTACAGTTATAGGACATATCCACAGTATTGATTGAAGAGTGAAAAGGAACATACTGGTGTGCAGAGTATGAGGTAGGAAGACTCCTCACTATGTGCACAAAGATTACATCGGTGAAGGAACGCTGCAGTAAACTGAAAAGGTGTTGATTTTCTTACCTACTCCTTATCTTGCAAAGAAGTCCAGTTAACGCTTAGAGGAATCTGCAACTTTCCCTTCAAACCATTCAGAATATTTCTTTTTTATAAATCAGGAGGACACAAAGGTTAAATCTTCATAAAAGATGTATTTTCATGATCTATTCCTTTGAAAACCAGTTTTTTTTGTTATTCACTTTGTTTTAAAAAATGAAACACTTTCATATTCACACAAGGCTGCATCCTTGAATCGCTTATTCGGTCAAAAAAACGGCCAACAATACAAAAATATTGAATTTACAATTTAGCAGAAAAACAAAAAGGCAACAAATCAGAGCTAAAATGCTGGAACCAGAATATATTTTAACTGTTGCTCCATAACTGATGTCCTGACTATCACAAAAGATTCACCTGCTGATTACTGCAACATTACTGGATTACATTATGTGTGCAAGCAATCCGTTCACATGTTTATGTGTGTAGCCATGTGCTAGGCAACATGTGAAATGCTGCGCTTGCTCATTGTGAATGTAAATCTGATGTCAAGCTGAAAGCTGAAGAGGGAATGTGTGGGTGGCAATCGCTTCCAGCTTAGACCCTGTGAGAGAACTGAGAGAGAGAGACAGAGTTAAAAGAGTGGGAGGGAGGGATGTAGACACACATGAGTAAGAGAGGTTGGTTAAAAAAACAGAAAAGGAACACGGTGTGTGTGTGTGTGTTTGTGTGTGTGTGTGGGGAGGTGGGTAAGTGTTCGTGTAGGTGTAGGAGGGACAGCGCGGGAGCAAGGCTGTATGGAGTGAAGACAGAACAGCAGAAAGAGAGAGCTGGAGTGAGAAATGAAAAAGAAAAAAGAGGAAGAGAGTGAAATGGAGGAAATGCATTTAGGTACCAAGAGAGGGAGGGAGAGAAAAAGGGAGAGGGGGGAGTTGTACTGAGGATGGGGGAGTTGGATGGAGAGAGGGAGGGAGGGAGCTCTCGAGCCAGAGATGGAGGCTGGAGAGGGAGTGGGTGTCTTAATAGCGCTGAAACGCTCAGGGCTTTTTGTATGTTTGCCTTTGTTATGATAGAACGCTGGTCGGCTCCCTGTTTGCTTTTGATCCATGAACTGTGACTACAAATGCAAGGCAGTCGCTCTCCTGTGTTTAAAGCACAATGCAGCCGCTGCATCTGAGACCCCCTTGTTACATAATCTTATGCATTTTAATGTAACCACCTAAAGCCCAGCAGGTGAAGGAATGAGGTTTCACTCCCTCCAGTAGCTACATGCAAAGAGAAAAGGGGGATGGCATTTTTATTTTGCAAACACTTATCTGGACACTCTCTCTCTCTGAGCTGGTAGAGCTCTGCAGAGGTTGTTCTAACCGGTCTGAAGGAGCTAAATGTGTGTGGATGTTGAGGAAAGCTGGCACAGAGTTGTGATTTTAAAGATACCGTGCAAGGTTTCAATCCTTCATAGAGCAGCAGCAGAGTCTCTGTGCAAACCCTGACCTCTCTGTCAAAGTCTATTCTGCCTTCTGAACAAAACTCTGAAATGCACTGTGTGCACACAGCTACAGTATGTTTCCATGAATGATAAATGTGATCTTTAGAGTCTGCAAGATGGCCATGTCAGGATAGAAGTGCTGAGGGGCCATATTACTTAATGTGCCGAGGTTTGCTGATGCATATGTCCAGAATGAACAAGTTCTGTTGCAGAGAGAAGATAACCTTCACCAGAATCACTTTTTAAATAACCAATAAAAATCCAGCCTTAAACCAGAGCCTTTCAGATTTACTGTGTAACCCATATGTCTGCTAAGGGGGAATGCACTATTTCTATTCTTAGCAGCCTTTAACAAGCATCATTTACCATAAGCCCCGGGCAAACGCGGGATAAACGTCAGGGCTCAACAGAGGAGGGCTGTGGTTATTCAGACATGTCGGTAAAGACAGCAGCACAGAGAGGACCGAAGGTTTTACGCAACGTTACAGGAGGAGAAGTTCAGTGGATTTAATGGATGTGGACAAAATCAGGTTATGATGACTAAGAACTGAGTTGCTGAGCTTGTAGTGGTCATGGTTTTACTTTGTTATTTTCAGTGATTGTTTGAACTTGTATCAATACACTGTAAGCACTTGGGATTTTTATACAGTTTGTTTTTTCAGCCTTGAATTATTGGTATTTATAGTCTAACTCAGGGAATTCCATTGTATGTGATTGTTTTGTTTTGTTGCAGATAAGTATGACAAAGCTCTGATTTTTCTGAGAAGGAAATGACCTCAAATACTCGAAGATCAAACCATTTGTTTGAAAGAGCTTCATTCAACATCCCATTCTATATCAGGGTGCTCAGTGTCTTATTTTACATAGACGTGTCTGTTGTCTCCAAAAAAATCATGACTCATAGCCTATCTTGGTATAACTATCAACTCATTAATACTGTTAATGCAATTCTGAAAATACTTTTTAATCAATCTCCTTAGTGTGTGCATGAAGAAATCAGCCAGTAAATGATTTTAGCATCATATACACGTGTTCAGAATTTCATTGGCTACAAGAAACATCCATTATCGGCACAAAAAAAAAGACATTCAGCAATCAGTCGACAAAACACAAAATCTTAACAATCAGGTTCGACTATGTACATCGTTGGTCAGGGTCACACCTTATTTCATAATAAGTGTGTAACAAGAGAAACAAGGATATCTTATAGAAACAGATGCTGTGTTTGGTGTAAAAGGAAAATACTCAGTCAAGCCTCTTTCTTTATCACTATTTGACTACGTTGATATTCCCTACATGCATGCTGCTTCGTCTGCACTAAGAAAGTTGGACTCGTGGCGACGGTAGCCTATTGGTTAGTTTTTGTGCCCCATGTACAGTGGTTATAGTCCCTCAAGCGGGCGACCCGGGTTCAAATCCGACCTGCGTCTCCTTTACAGCATGTCGTTCCCCTCTCTCTCTCCCTCTCTCTCCAATTTCTGACTGACATTGTATCTCCAAATAAAGGCATAAAAAACCCAAAAAATAAAGTTGGACTGGTGCCATGCCACTTAGTGATTTGTCCCTGGTTTCACTTTTTTGGAAACATTGCTGCATCTTGTATGAGAAATTTGTTCTGAACCATCTTTCTTTATACGGCCATATTATGTGAGCTGCCATCTTATTTCTGTTCACTACTGACTCCTCAAACTTTCAACAGCTGCAACCAGATTCTGTATTAAACTCCTCTGACTCACTTCGTTTTCTGTAAAAAAAATTAAAAAAAAAAAAAAAAAAAAAAAAGCCTTTTCTGCTCCCTCATCAACCCCCGACTGTAAAAACAGATGGACCACAAAAAAATTCCCAAAACCTGGTTTCTGTCATTATAGTTTGAGTGTTTATGTTTCTGAACTTTCTATAACAATGAGTATCATATGAATCTGTTCTGCTGTGGACGGAGCCGATCTGAGGGATCTTTTGATGTTTTATCAGTAAGTTCAATGTGTGTTCTTGATAGTGGAAGGGGCGGGGTCATTGGCCTATACTGCAGCCATTCGGTGGGCGGAGTTCTAAGTATTTTGGCTTCACTTCCAGGCGGCTGGTTCTCCGTCCATCTTAAAATAGAGTTTATGTAACTTCTGTTTAGTTACAATCTTGTTACTGGTTGCTGTGTGATGTTTTGTCTACTGTCTGGTCCAGGCTGCTTTGTAAGAGATATTTTGTAAATCAATAGCATAGAATTCTATGAATAAGAATCCTGATAAGTGAAGCGTAAATCAAATCAAACACACTTATGTTTTCAAGGAGAGTAAAAAACAAAACTAACAGAAGCTAGCAGCTGAGATTCGGGTCTGCTGTACGGTCACGGCTTCAGCTTGCATTCTCAGTTTCTGCATGAGGCTGTCCCTCATAAGCCTCCCGAACTTTACAGAAATGTAATACTACAAACCCTAGTGCTGCTGATGAACAGCCTACAGTGGTTTAAAAATAAATTCCTGCATGAAATAAAAGAAAAATGTACAAAATGCAAAGCAAAGCCCTGGCTGAAAAGAATCATATAAGACTATTCCAAAATAGACATAAATTCAGTGTTACATAAAGAAGTCCAATGATCTCGAGTGTGAATGTTACACAACAGCTGAAAGTGCAAAATAAACCACAGAAGTATAGTCCAATGTGCAGTGAAATAATGGAGCTATGAGTTAGTGTAGCTGAAATCTACCAATAATTACAAACACAGCGAGAAGGAAGCAGCAGCCAACAGTCAGATCCTGATACATTTTGACTGCTGATCACAAGTTTCTCTCCTCGACATGAGCAGCAGGCGCCAAGTTGGAATTTACCCAATATTCTGGACAATCCTTTGTTTTCTCAGAGATGATTCGACGGGCAAAAGTGGATTTAAATGTGAACAAATCCACAAGACACTAGTCTGCTGTTTTATTTTGAGCATTTGCACAATGCTAAATCTGTCATGGGAACGTTTTTATAGGTTGACATTTAGTTTGAAGCGGAAAATTCTCATGCTGGGTTTGGAGAAATTAGTAAGATAATGTCAGAATACGAGTTGGATTGATGGTGCTATTTCTCGGCTGTTTGCTTGCAATGTTAATGATGTGTCGTGGGCGTCTGATGTAAACTTTCCTGCAGGAACATTTTACTTTCAGGTGTCAATCAAATGTCTGCAGATCTGATTCGCCTCGGTTGGAAGTGAAGGCAGAGGAGTGTTTTCCTGCCTCTCTGCAAATATACCCCGATGCAGCTTTAATTCAAAGAAATCTTTGAAAATTTTGGATCAAGCTTGTGTTTTTCGTTGGGAGTTATTTGATTTTTTAGTGCGTAAACAATACAGTACAGTCTGATCTTATTTGCTTGGATAATACAGCGAGAGAGCAATGCTGTACTTGAAGTCTAGCTGAGCTTTAAGCTGCAGGGAAAGATTCTTCAACACTCAGAAAAAAGAAAATCAACTGAAAAGTCCAGTATTAGATGAGCAACACAGATACAGATTTATGCAAATGAGCTTTTGCTTGACTGTTACATTGCATGTGATGAAACAGCAGATGGGAGCGGTGCACTATCTGTGCTCATGAGCTTGGTGCTCAACACAAAAAATAGTGATGTCATCGCACAAGAGATGGGTGCCAATGAGGTGAAGATCATTTCACAGCGTATATCTGACTCTGAGGCTGCTTTTTGTCTTAAAGAATACATCAAATCTGATGTCGGGATTAGGTCAAATTTACACACTCACTCAGAAAAGAAAATCAGCGCTGTGCAAAGTTGCAGTTATGTTGTGTGTGCATTTATTTTACCCAACAAAATCATGCTTGTTTTCAGTGGGTTTTTTTCACTTGCATCAGAATGTGTATTGATTTAGACTCACACAAATATGGATTTGAATGGAACAAAAGTCAAAGAAGAAGATAAATATGTCCTACCTAGATCAGGTGGGGCTTGTTGTGCTTTGTGTCCAGACTTCTAGAGACAATGTCTCTGGGTTTGCAGTCTTTGTGACCCCCACAGTAAGCTGATTTCAGCTAATACCGGAGATGCATTCACTGACTTCAGCAGCCTGTATTCCACTGAGTCTCTGTTTGTGAAACTGCAGCAGCTCCGTAGTTTGTGTTACATTCCAGCGAGCATCAGCTCTTGTTCCGAATCGATACTCCAAAAGCACACAGTGATACGAACGTCTATAAATAACCGAGCGTGTTGGTGTATCTGCAAACGGCACCTGCCAACAAGTGTCATGACACACACGTGTTTGTCTGACTGTCTGACAGGCAGGTGACCGTCTTCTGGAGGGTTTATAAGGCCGTGTTCACGTTCCAGGGCAGAGAAGTATTGCTCAGATAGTCAGCGCTCAAATTAGCCTAGAAAAAAAAACAGGAATAAAGAGGACTCTGACTGAAGCAAAGCCAGGGAAATCAATTGCACCGCACAAGACCAAGGCAGCAAAACACTTCCATGTGCAAATGGATGAATGATGGCCTCAAACCAATCTCTAACCTTTAAATATTTCATAGACAAATAGGTATATGAATAAATGATAAATCACCAGCCTCCAATATCAAGGCACCTGGAAACAGGGCTCCTTCAAGCTAACTGAATTTCTCAGAGTAAGATGTCATAAAAAAAATATCTAAAGCGGTCGTATAATACATTTAAAGTACAATTCTATAGAAATATCACAGAAAACTATAAACTATATATACTACTATAAAGAATTATTATAGCTTTGTAATACTTAAGACATAAAAAGTACCATTCAGTGCAATATGGTGACCATTAACTCACTACTGAGCTCCACAGACACACTAGAAGTCGGTAAACAAAGATTACAGGATTATTATTATTATGAGGATTATTCTCAGACTATTCAACTACAAGCTAGGAAGAAAACACAACCATGACACAAAGTTAAACTGCTGTAAAGTGGCCTAGAAGTGGGAGGATGTCCTTCCAAAGGGTACAGCTCAGGTAAATTCGCGACTGCAGGCCTTTACTTGTGCTGAATTTACCTTTTCAGGTGACCCAAAAGTGCCACGTTGATAAGAGTACAGGATGACAGTTATTAAGTAGGCCACTGTTCGTTATCTCGCATCTTCAGACTAATTAGTGAGAGGTACAACGACGGAAAAAACAAACACTCACAAAGCCAGCTGAGTGTTATAATTTCACACTGAGGCACTGTTCATCCTCCCCCCGCCTCCCCCCGGCAGCAGCAGCAGCCTGCTTCTTCAGCACCGGCAGCACCGGCTCTTCCGCGGCGGGCAGTCCGGCTGAGAGCTCCTCCTCCCCGGCCTCTCCCTGTCCTCTCTCCCCGCTGCCCTCCGCCCCGACCCTGCACTCGCAATTCCGGTGACCGACGGAAGATCCGCTGAGGCCAATTTCTCTCATCTTTTAGATGGGAATGTTTCTGCAGTGCTTTCCTTAGTGGGTGTCCGCCTTGTGCATGTCAAAAATGAACTTGCCAAGGATGGATGAGTGAAAGGTAAACGCGTTTCGACTTTGGACTCAGGAGGAAACCGGCGCTTCGCTGCAATCAAAAGCTACACGCAGAGGGGAAAAGCTGCGTGATTGGATGTGCGTCCGTATGTGTGCACGTGCATGTGAGCGTGCATGTCCGCGCCATGTGTGGTGCGGTGCGCAATATCTCCGCCTCTCCGCATGTGCGCCAATGTGCGGGCGGAGAAGACGCGCTGCGCTCCCTGCTGCGCCTTCTCGTCCTGATCGGACTCCTCCGACGGGGCAGTCAGCGGGCAAGCGGGAGTAATCAAAAAAGGAAGCTTTAATTTCCAATGCAGGAGGATATGTGTGGACAAGCACCAAACGCCACAGAGCACTGTGGGAAGAGAGAGAGAGAAACGAAGTGGAGCGGCCAAGAAACAAGCCACGGCAGAAAGTAGTCTAAAAACTGCAATGCCTAAAACTGAACGCGTGCCAGCGGCTGACAGGCAGTACACGAAGGAAAAAAGAAAAGAGGCGATGACGGCAACTTAGTCCCTCGTTTCATCCCCACCAAACGGCGGTTCATCTTTAAGTAATCCGCCTGGTAAACGATGGATGGTGTAGCGTCTCCTGTCTGCTGCCTGGACGCAGATAATCCTGCACAGGTGGACAGCAGTACAGTTTGGAGAGGCAGCAGCAGTGCACTGATGCCCTGCGCTTCAATCTCTCTCTCTCTCTCTCCCTCCCTCTCTCTATTTCCAGTAGTGTGTAAGAGTGAGTGAGAGAGAAGAGGAGGAGGAGAGAGAGACGTTTAAAAGAGGTGGGGTTTGCTGGATTCCTGCTGAGACCTGGAGGGATTTTAAGCCCTGCAAGTAGCCCTCATCACTTTAACTCCTCCATCCCCTTTCTATTTACTTCTCCATCCCCCCCCCCCCCACTTTCTTTTCTCCTTCACCTTCTCCTGGCGTGCACACAGCACAGTGTGAAGTTCAGAGCCTGGGGCAACTGTATGGGAAGCATGCAAGCATGTTATTACTCGCAATGTACATCTACAATACCCCCGGTGTACCACCTGCCTGTGCATGCTGTTAAACACACACACACACACACACACACACAGCTTCACACAAATCATGACCAATCAAAATTCTGTATGATAATTTCTACATCCAAGCCGTGCACCACCCCTGCTAATTTCCCATGAGCTCGCACGCCTCTCCATTAATTTATATAAATACTGCTCAGAAATCCATATAATAACCGGCCAGCCAATACATTCAATTATGTAAATCGACCAAACGTGTAATTCCACACCTCAGTGCGGTGCGTGTCTGAGTGTATAAATGATACAAGCAGCATCGAGCACTTTTAATTTCAGCTGTGAGGACATCAGCATTGATTGAGCTTTCAGCAATAATAAGCAATCAGCACTTTCAGAGGGGTAAAGGGTATCTTAGATCAGTTTCCATGACAACTGTAAATTTGAAGCAACTTTTTTAACCATTGTTGTTTTATGGCATCTGTACAGTTGCTTTACTCACCGCACCACAGTCCCTTTATTGCTGGCGAGATATAAAGCTGGCTGAAAAATAACGAACCTCCACGCTTTTCTTTCATGCAAGACCGCTGCAGTTTCATATCAAATAAAAGATTTATATGAGGCTAAAGATGTGTGACTGCACTCCGCAGCTACTTCTTGGAGGTTTTTAAAACTGTTTTACTTGGGTTCAACCTCCACCACTTCCCCGCTCGTGCCACCTTCAAATAGCTCCCAATCATCCGAGGCTGCAGAGACAGGCTTCAGGGATTCCAACAAACATTTCAGCTACGTTACCCCCCACGGCTCTCTTTCTCTCGTCCTCTCCCGTTGTCTTTTCCTCTCCCTTCCTCCTTCGCTCACACCCTCTCTTTCCTTTTCTCTCTTTGTACCACAGCCTGTCTGTCTGCACTATAATTATTTCCATGGTTACCATTAAGGATGTGAAGCTCAGCCTGATGCTCTATGGTAGTAATCTTTTCCTCTCCTCAGCCTGTTCCCTCTGTCCTTCTGTTCTCATGCGTCGCTTCTTTTTCTTCTTCTTTTGAGTCCCTGCAGCCGTCTCTCACACACTCCTTTCTGCAGCTACACGTGCAATCTGCTTTAAAACTAAGATTTAAGGTAGACTCTTGTATCGTTACAATACCTGCACAAATTCATTCTCATGTCTGAGGATGTGCTGCAGTCAGCCTGTCCCATAGGCACTGATCTTATGATGCATCGCTCTAGTTGTCAGTATGCATGGTAGGACGATGCAAGATGCTTGCATATCAACAACTTCTTTGTCTTAGGCGGGCTACACACGTGACATTTTTTTTTAATTTTTAGCGATTATAAAAATGTGGGACACTACAGGTAACGATTTTACAGTGGCGATTCCACACAGGAGATCTTTTAGAAACTCGCATGAACAAACCTGACTTCAGAAGAAAAAAAAAAAGTATGGAAGACCGACGTCGTCAGCTGGTATGTCTTACACGAGTGATTATACAGGAACTCATGTTTATTTTTATTTATTTATTTGACCATAATCTGGCCAGGTTAATCCCACTGAGATCGGGGGCGGATTGTGCGCTCCCATAATTTCACAAGCAGTTTTTTGTTTTCAATATTCCACTTGGCTCGGGGCACATGTGTGTTCATGTTTGCTGCCATTTTTGTGAGTTTGAGTTAAAGTATGCAACATCCAGTTTGTGACGCTTTCTGGTCTGCTTTCTCTGATTGGCTATTACGGGTAGTCGGCCTGAGGCAGCCCAGTCTGGAATCATAAATATCAAACACGTTTATGACTCAAGATCGGGGAGGCTCTGACTCAATCGGGAGCAGTAAACCTATTGACACCACACACTTGAGGGTTATTTGGAGTAATAATCGTTTGCAACAAGCCTTTAATCAGGCCCCCCCCCCCCCCTCCCCCCTCCCCCCTCCCCCCTCCCTGAACGTTTACGGGGTTGGGCGCAACTAAAGCAGAAAAAATCCTCTGGTATGTAGCCAGCATTGAGCAACAAAGAGAGAATAGACGTAGCTATTATGGGCATCAAAATATGAAAATAAAATAGTTTTGTTTTTTGCTTAAACACAATGTGATTTATCAGGCAGCTGAAGTATTGCTAAGGCGTGTATGGCCATGAATCATCAGTAGAAATGATGAGTAACTCTGCTAAAATATCTGGTTCTTGGATGAAAAGTCAAAGGCTGAACACTATAAACAGAGAAACTTTCTGGGAAATGTACTTACTGCTATTTCTTTTACAGAGTAAGACGAGAAAATTGATGTCTGTTGAGTAAATAAAAAGATAAAGCCGGATGCTTCTAACAATTGGCTCGGCATAAAGGCTGGAAACAGAGGAAAACTAACTACTGATGGTTTATGACTGGCAACCTTAAAGTGATGAGTCTCCATGTAGACACTACACCCAGAGAGAAACACTTCTGCACATGAAGTCCCATAGAGCCAATACCTGAAGTTATTTCATTTAGTTTATCTAAAGAGTGTAACTTCACAGTGTGTAGACCTACTGTGGCACTAGTCCCTTTAACACTGCCAGTTCAAGATGGGGCTTTTACTTCCATAACATCTTGCAGTTGATGTAAATGTCATAGAGGTATCATGGCAAGACAAAGTTGTGTCAGAATCTGAGCCAGGACTGGAAGTAGCAACAGCTGTAAAAGGGGTGAAACGTCACTCAAAAGCTCAAGTTGGCATGGCAGAAAAAGCTCTATACTGTATGTGTGCATTTCTGAGTTCATTTGAAAACACACAGCATTAGACTGCCGTGTAACGTGTAAACCCAGACAGAAGACAGGGTCTCTGCAGACACAGTCACCACATAACATGTATGGAGGCCCATAAGTGATGACTAAGCAGCATTACTTTTGTATAAGTCAACATTTTATTTTTTAGGAAAAAGCGGCAGGCTATCTTTAACTACAATACAAAAGCACAGCTTATACTTTTCATCTGATTTGCAAACTTGACAGATTTTTTGTCTTTGCAGTGAGGCCAATGGGTACTGTAGCATAGAATAATTTGCAATGGACTAAATTACTTGTTTAAAGCAAAGTTTCTCTAATTGGCAGGTATATAGAACTGATAAAAGGACTCTAGTTGTTCCACGTTAAGTACCCTTGAGAATACAGGTGCGGCTCATAGAATTAGAAAGAGAATCTATCTGGGGTATTGTCGAGAGGAAGATGAGAGACCACCACCTAACAATGCAGACGAGCTGAAGGCCGCCATCAAAGCAACCAGGGCTTTCACAACACCTCAGCAGTGCCACAGGCTGAGTGCCTCCATGCCACGCCGCAGTCATTCAGTAATTCTTGCCAAAGGAGCCTCGACCAAGTATTGAGTGCATAAATTAACATACTTAAGGGTCGACATTTCTGTATTATACTTCTGTATTTTTTCTGATTGGGCTTATGTAATATTGTAATTTTTTTGATTTTATGAACTTTAAGTCATAATCATCAGGATTAACATATGAAAGTTTCACTTTTTGAATTAAATTACATAAAAAAAGGAACCTTTTAATGTTATTCCCATTATAAAAGCTGCACTTGTATTTATGAAAAAGCTTTAAGATGGGAATATTCAGAGGTGAAATATTTATAAGAACCTGTCTCTCCCTGGTCTGTTCAAAAGTAAGCTGTCTTTTTCTTTCTTTCTGCCTGTAGAGTCAAAGTTGCAGGGTGCTTGTTTTTTTTCTAAAGAAAATTTCACAAAATGTCAACCAGTGGAAATCATTTAAAATCCTGCTGTGGAACTAGCAGGACTTAACTCTGGGCTCTTGTCTTTTTAAATGAAAGTATAATAAGATGATTGGCTTACAAAAGAAAGTCCTTTTTTGGCATTTCTGTGTTTTCTTCCTCTCTTGTACTCATTGAATCTCTGATTCCTTCAGCACAATAACAAAAAACTCTGTTTTAAAATGAGGAGTTATTACACATATAGACAACTGTCATCATGCCGACTCATTTCAAGAAATATTTTCCATATATAACTTCCAATTGGATGAAAAAAAGACTTTCAAATACTCTTTATATCACAAGAGAAAAACATTTCTCATAATAAATACTGTAATTAGTTTAGGCATGCTCTGTCAAACACCATTAGCCAACTGCTAACATCACAGAGCTCAACTCCAGGGGAACCAGTGCTTCCATCACAGGTCGTTAAAAAACTTTTAATGGAAGTGATCCCACACTGCGATGTCTGCCAGACCTCCTCCATCTCCTCACTGTCCGTCTAAACTTGACCAAGGTGCCATCCGCTCCAGCTCTGGTGCAACCACTCGCAGAGCCGACACCAGCTCGTGTCAGCTTCCATGTTTCAGACAGATAGAGAGATAACGGGAGGTTCGGGCTGACAGCAGAGGAAGCAACCAGAAAAGTTGTAACAGGAAACACACTGTGACAGCCAGACCCCTGAAGAGCGGCAGGAGAAAATGGAAAAAACAGGAGGGAGCCGGGTGTTGCATTGTGAGAAAGTGGAAGAGAGAAAAGTCTTTTAGTTTGTGACGGGATGATGGATGGTTGAACAACGACGACAGAAGTAGACATGTGCACACTGCCACCTGGCTGGGCTTAAAGCCAAAGAAGGAGGACGAGGTGTAGAGGATGCCAGTGTGGGAGCGGCTGGCATTAGGAGCATTGGTGTGTCATTTTTTTTTTTTTTTTTTTTCTTTCTTAACTTTTCCAGCCAGTGGGGACGCTCTGATCGATCAGGAAGCAACCAGAGTTGTCCAGAATCTTTTACAAATTACCTGATGAAAAAAAAATGTGCTGACAGGATTGAAAGATCAGAAAACACCAAAGGGCAAACAAACAAATGTCAAACAGGTAAAGTCTTCACTCTTCAATCGATCATGGCTGCACAAACGTGTCCTCACAGGAGTCAACCCCAAGCATTGAAAAATGAAGCCAATGAAGAAGTGTTCACCGCAGTAATCCTGGTTGTTCTGATGACCCCCTAACTTTTCCTCAAGCACCATCAAAGGTGTAACCTCTTTAACAATCCTGTTCAATTTCCCAACATCTAGTGGATGTACTGGCACCCAATGTTTCTTCTGACATTTGTGATTTCCAGACAATCACTTGACTCTAGTGTCATTGTGAGGTTGAAATTTGTGGTTTTTGGACAGACTTTTCTTTTTTGCAACATAAACTAATTTCTTCCACTACTTTGATTCATGGCCAAATACCAGGGCTGTACCAGGAGCTTATATATGGATCCAGTTATTGTTTTTGATTTATTTTCAGTTTAACAGCACTACCCTTTTCTACCAGCTAAGATGACTGTTGTGGTCTTCCTACAGGAGGCATGTTTATTTCTGTTCCAATAGTCAGCTGGATTTACTTTTTAATCTTTCCAGAAAAAAATACAATTCTCTGAATTTCTTGATCTTAAGCTGCTGCAAATATGAGCTAACTAAAGTGAGCATCAACATGGCCTGCAGCCCCCCAAAACCCCTCCAAAGAGCATTGCAGACGGACTGAATGAGAAACTGTTTTCATCAGGGTTATAACTGCTTTACATTTTACAGTATGTCTTCTTTTTTTAGAGGAGAGGTGCTGTGGATACGTTTATTCCAATTAAAACTAATTGCATGGACACAGATAGCTCATAGACACTGTAAAGTTGACAGACTGCCACGCTGACGCGCCAGTAATTCTCTGTGTGCGATGTATGATCTAAGGCTTAATGCACAGTGCAAGACATTATGCTCAATTCAGATGTATTGCTCATATCTGGTATTTTTCTTTGCCTGTTCACGTTACTTTTTCAATGTGGCCTGCGTCAGATTCCTATGTGAGGTGCTCAGTCCCTGAACTTAACCACATGTGCAAAAGAACAACAAAAAAAGACATCACACAGCCTGAAAGCCTTTTGTTCTGTGGGTTGTCTCTGAATGAAAAGGATGAAAGAGCCGACCGGAGTGTGTTTTTACAGTGAAAAGAAAACATTGAAAAAGGTCGGCGTCATCGGCAGATCCAGGTTGTGTCTCATGACTGTGCTGCATTAATCGACTCTGATAAACGGCTCGTTTGTTCAGCTCTCCTCAGTCATCTACAGCATGCTGAGGAATAGATCATGATTCATATCAGAGTTTGCACGGAAAAATACAGGAAAGATTAAATCGTTTATGCAGTAAGTGACGGAGCATGATAATGTGAGGGGTCTGAGTTCTATCTGTCCATCTTCCCTCATTAACATGAAACACTTTTATTCCCACTGTGCAGGTTTATTATGTGATAAATACACACTGATCACACCTTTTTACTTTTTTCTTCTTCTCTTACTCTTCCCTCCTCTGTGATCGTGTCTTAGCATATCAAACAACTCAGTGCAGTCTTCCTCACTGAATAAAATCAGACACTACACTTCTGGTTTTTCGTGCATCAACATTATCTTCCCATGTTGGAAAGAATTAAAAACACTATTTTCACAAGACAGAGCAGAAATACGGGGAGACTGTCCCTCCACTGACCACCTTCATTGCAGCTGTCGTGCATGTTTTCACTGAGTGCGAGTTACTCCCGCTCCTACCCGTCCAGCCAGCGCAGAACCACGACGAGTGACATCATAGTCGCATCATGCACTCAGATTCTACATGACTTGACCTTCATACTGTCACGGAAAATCAGATCTGCGATACAGCTGCATGCAGTGTGAATGTCATGAATACATGCATGTGAAAAATCAAAACAAAATTAGAATCTTCTCCATGGATGTCTTGAACCATTAGCTTGTTTGACTTGTGCAAAACATTTCGTCAACCTGAATAAATCATTCTGATTGGGGATTCTAACGTCACTGTTTACAAAGACAGCAAATTAAGTGACCCAATTATGACATGCGTACACATCCATCAAGCTTTGATTCACTGTAAAACCATTGTGACATGCGCAGAGTCGTCCCTCCATTTCTTATCTGCTGCAAAGAAATGTCTTTCTGAATGCACCCGTTCAGATCAGTCTCTCTTTACATGAAGCATTTTATTCTGATCAGGCTTTTATAATGATTCTTTGTGTCAATGTATACATAGTTATGGACTTTTATTTGTATTGATTTTATTGTATATACCATATTAATCCAGAGGGGGAAATTCAGAGGGGGGTTTTACACTCTGTAATCTAGAGACATGCTTCTTACAGGCCCGAGTTACACACATTCACAAACAGGACCTGTATATGGGGCTGCTACACACTGCTACCCAGAGCTGTTGGGGGGGGGGGGGGGTTGTTGCCTTGCTCAAGGGCACATCTGCAGTACTCGGAAAGTGATCTGGCACCTCCCCAGCAACCAGACCAACTTCCAGACTTTGGTCCGCACCGGGACTTGACCCTCTGGTTCCAAAATATTTCCAAAAATACTTTTTGGCCAATGTGACCCCCCCCAAATCCCCACATACTCTGTGTGTGCCGCAGTTGTGCTCCGTTGGACAGTGCGCGCCCTGCCTAACTGCATCCCTTTCTCAAACGTGGGCGCAGCGGAGGTCAGCCATGAGCGGCTGTACACACATCACAGGAGAACTACAAGATCACACGAGAATAAAGAAAAAAACTTTCAAACAAACTTGCTTTGTCTTTCTGAGGATGATTTGTTGTTCGTTTTGTGCCCGTTTTGACCTCACCACCAGCACTGTCAGTTTGAGCATGTTAGCATTCTACAGTTAGCCTCTCACCTCACAGTGCTGCTAACAGAAACTCACTCAGGATGTTTAGAAAGATTATAAAAGCCAGTTAGGTAAAGCCGAATATGAGGTATTATAAAGTGCTGCTTCCAGTTAATGGCTGATTTCTTTGACATTATTAATCAGTGTAATGTTTTTTAAAAAGAGAGAGTCCAACCTTGACTAATGGGTGAGATGATATTAGGTAAAGTGTGGGTTTTTTACAGGGTCTTTAATGTGAGAAGATTCTCTGAAATCATCAAAGGATGGCATTCATTGGTGTTCAGGATCACATCAGTTGAATCTAATAAATGAATGGTTGATACGATTAAGCCTTTTTGCAGCACCACATTGCATTAGAAGTCCGAAGTTCTGGACCAGTCCTAGATTTCCTCGAGATCACGTCAACAATAGTGACTGTTTTTCACTATTTAGCACTCAGTTTCATATTTTCCCAGTAACATTTTGCAGATTAAACTCGGTGCCTTTCCAAATAAAAGCCCACATTTTTAACCTTTAAAATACCGCCACCTGCCAACGGCGCACTGACCACCCACACAAACACATCTCTCTGCAGCTCTTGTTTTCTGCTTTCCAGTTATTGCGAAGTCATTTGTGAATCATCAACGCTTCGCCAACCACTGCTGTGCCAGAGGATGTGGAAGGATGGAGGAGGTGACGATCAGATCCGACAATGCCAGGTTGATCCTCAGGTATGTCCTCGTGGGAAGTTATCCTCCCAAGTTGCCATAGAAAGAAAGATCTCCTCAAGGAGTGATGCTGTTCTATACATATCGACGGCTGGGTGGACACACGTAGCTGCTTTAAAGATGCTCCTTCCACTTACATTTTCTGTACTCTTCTTTCCAAGTGTTCCAATCTAATTCACTAAAAAGGGCTGCAGCTGATACTAATTGCATTTTCTTTTGGATATTTTCAGGAGTAATGGTTTAGTCTGTAAAATGTCCCAGAAAGTTAAAAAATGGTCTTCACTTTGCCCCAGCGCCCAAAGCCTCGTCTTCAAATTCTTTATTTTTTCTGACAGAGTCAAAAACCCACAGGTAAAGTAAACCTCCGAGTTAAGCCGCAGAAGCCAGCCGAGGACGACTTCAGTGCAAAAAGAGACGTAATGACTTGACATACAGATGCCAAAATTAGGATCTGTGCATCCTAGCTGATTGCATGACATCAGCCACAGAGTCAGTTTTAGAGTGCAAAGACACCTAGATTGTTATGAAGTTTCTTCTCTCCAAGAAAACGTGTAAAGAATCTTCATCACAAGGTGTGAAGCGCAAACAAAATACTCTCAGATTTCATATTTTGAAGAGACACACATACACACTCACATACACACAGTTTCTCATTGCACTGGCATATTTTAAACCTGCACAACAACGTGAACATATTGCTGGCTTTGTCACATCCTCCTACACACACACACACACACACACACACATATATATACGTATTGGAGAAGAACCACTTGTAGGAGTGCTGCACTGCATGTTCGGAGCACGACGCAGCTCGGGGATTCACTGACGCCACAACACTGCCAGGTGAGGATAAAAGACACAAAAAAAAAAAAGGTGACGCATGTGGAAATGCTTCATAACAGGCAGGTACACAGAGATGACGCACTAGACAGTAAGGTTCTTTCAGAAACGAGTACAAATCTGAGCTGAGTAAGGACAATCACACACACACACACACACACACACGCACACACACACACGCACACACACACACACACAGAGCCACATGTTACTCCAGGGTGAAGAAGACTTTGTGCATTGGCAAAGAACAGCACCGAGCCTTGAGGTGACAGTGAGACACGGCACTGGTGTCGGCCTGACAACCTCCTCTCTCTCTCTCTCTTTCTCTCTCTTTTTATTTCTCCTTTTCTTCTTCCTTGAGCTCCTCCCTCTCTCCTTCTGCCTCCTGTCTCTCTCCTCCCATGCAGCATTACACTGCTATGCGCAGATATTCAATTAAGAGGCAGCCGAGTACAGACTGGAAAGCCAAATGGTACCACAGATACACACACACACTAACACACACTCGCACACACGTCGACAAGGGAAGGGAGTGAAAGGGAGTTGCAGACTCACACACCAGTAGGTGCAAAGGGATGTAGAGATGGTGAGATATTTGTCATTGAGATACAATTGGATTTATGCGAGAGCTGTACGCGGCTGCAGATTTTATCGCGCTCATTCCACAGAGTTTTCTTATTTTTTTAATTTCTTCTCTGAACACAAAGACGGTTCTCATCTCTTCTCTGACATTAATTCTTTGTGATACAGCAAAGGCGTACATCTATTTTTAAACCCATCAAAGACTGAGTGTCATTGACAATCTGCTGTTGATGTTTATTTTATCTTTTGAGTTACACTGCAGCTGGATGTAAATCTAAAGAAATGTGGCCTTCTTTGATAATCTGCAGACAAACTCAAAATTGTATTCATATCTCATTAAATAAGTGTAATCTTGCAAAGCTTCCTAACACCCCCCCCCCCCCCCCTTCAGGATGCATGACTTTGTTTTCTCTCGAGAAGAGGCAGATCCTTCTGCTGGAGCGCCTTCTCCTCTAACAAGCTCGCAGAAACAATGTCAGAGTTAAAGTCTAAAAACACCTCTCTCAGCACAGCAGCCGTCCTTAACTCACTGGAGATTCGGTTTTGGAATCAGGGGATGACGTATTTCTCTGGCAGTCTGCCCTGTTATTGACCCACGCTCCGTCCTTTCATTATGCAGAGTTAGGTAACATGTCTGCAGGACACCTTAACCCGAGTGTTACCCAGCAGCCGCCTCCCTTCTGATCCCAGGGACTTTCAATTCTTAAATGGGATATTTAGCTCACAAAAGGCTGAAGTGACAAGTTTAAAGGGGCTACCAAAAGTCTTTAAAGTCCCCATGATATGAGAAATACATTTTCCCAGTGTAAATCCAGTGTGTTGAATGTTCATTTATCTGCTAAATATTTTTCAATGAAGCATCATCTGAGTATTTTTACATCTAAATAACATAATAATTAACTCTTACTGTAAAACTTTTCAAATGTCTGATGACTCATGCTGCACTCAGAAGCATTAACTGATTTCTTCGGCCAATTAAAAAGCTTTGTCGAGCCTAACAATCCAATCAAATCAATCCCAACGCTATGTCCCGCCTTCTTTCTTGTAATTGGTTGTTTCCCATTTGAGTTGGAAATACGTCACAACACGGCAGGTAGATACTCTCGAAGGTCGGCTTCATGGGGAACTTTAAATCCAATTTAAGACTTTTTAAAAAACTCTTAATATTGATTGATTCATCAGCTGGAGGCTAATGTCATAGCTGCTCAATACATTGTTATTAAAAGGTGCAAAGAGCAGTCTTTAGTCCATTTAAAGCATCTGACCTTCTGGTTTGTCTTGTTTGTTTGTGGCGACCTCCTGTGGACAAAGCGAAAACTCCTGTATTTTTGCTGATCTTGTACATCTGTAAGTCGTGTTTTCTGACATAAAAAACGGACAAAATTTGGTATTTGTCTCAATGTTTAACATGCAACTCACACTAATCCATCAACGTCCGAGTCTTTTGTGGTATCTTCATCTTTTGTTGCTTTTTTGCAGCAATTTCAGGCATTGATAATATTCAGACAAAACTAATGTCCCTGATGGTCTTGTTTTAATTTTCCAGCTTTTAAACAGGTGTCATAATTCATTTCAGTCTGTGTCATAACCAGCTAAGAACTCCTCACAGGAGCTTTAAATAAAAGAAAACCTTGCCGTAAACCATCATCTTTATTTGTATTCTTCAGGTGTTAAATGGGAGAAATGCATTGTGAGCACATTGGCGGGGAACTCTGCTACACAGTTTATATTGCAGTCGGTCGAGCCAGAACAACACAAATTGTCTTCGTGGATGTTTAGTCACACACGGCTAATCGTCAGGAGGAAACTCTTTTCCAAGAGAAGCAAACTTTCCTTTACTATGTCCAGCTGTTCATCCTCATCTCTGCAGGCTGAAAACATCTGTTTTGTTCAAGAATAATTCATTTGCCTGCGAGGAAAATATAAAATTCTGGCTGAGCTAATGCAAAGTACAGCTTTTGCTTTCATTTCCCTTTCTCGTCCCACTCGCTTTTTTTTTTCTTTTCATTCATAAATCATCACTTCCAAATTCGCTACCACCGCGGGGCATGATTTGTGATGCGACTGATTAGTGTCTCAGTCTGACGGTTTATAATGTGCCTCATTGTAAAACTTGCATGAGAGCTTGAAATGATCAAAAAAACAAAAGAAAGTAAAAGAAAAAAATTATAAATAATTGAACACTTGTTTAAGTAGCTGTCTGCTTTGGCCTCAAGTTTTTATTCTGTGTTCGGTCACTCCAGCAAGTACAGACAAACACCAGATTAGATTTTCCTACAAACCAGCCACTTGAGCCTCTTCATACAGAAATGTAATAAGAAGTAATCATCTTTTGTTTCATTCATTTCAACCTCGTTCAACCTGAAACGTCTAATTCATATTTACAGAACCCTTTCAGATCCTGGAGTTACAGGTTGGAAGAACATGTCACCGAAAGTTGAATCACTTGATTTAACAAACAACTTTCCATGAACAACTTCAGAATAAAAGCATTCTGCACAAACAAAAAGCCAATGCAGGCTTTTACTTTGAAAAGTACGCCAGGAGTGTGACCTCGCTTTAAAGGTCACATACTACCCTCCTTATAGAGCATGTGCATGTGTTGAAATCTAGACATTAAACATTAACTAAACACTCAGGTGGATGTATGAAATATGATCCTGCAGGCGCAGCTGAATCTGAAAATGTGTGTGTGTGCTCCTGTCTTTAGAACAACAGCTTACTAAATTTAAAACAGTCCCTTATCAGAATCCCTCGGTGGAGCTTTGAGCCGTGCAGTTATTTCATCTAAATCCTTTTAGTGCAGTCTGATTAAGACAACAAAGTTCCTTTGGTGACAGACTGACACAAACACATTTCTATATACAAACAACAATGTATTAATTAATCAGGTTAGACTAATATCAAAGTGTAAGGAATGTACTGTAGGAGATTTTGTGCACAGTATTAGATATATCTGATTTTGTATATTAGCCTAATTCTAGAGTTTTTCAATCTTTACATTCAGAGATTTATTCTCCCAAACTGAAGACAGTCTGGGAGACTGACAGCTAAAAAATGGCACCGTGGATTTCACAACGATGAACCATTTAAGCAACAATTGGGAAACAGAGAAGAGCATTTCGGAGGAGACACTAACTTCGACTTGGCAGACGAGTACTGCACTCACGTCTTAACCTCAAACTTCAGAGTTGCCGTGGAAACTGTCCAAATTAATTTCACCAGTGACTCTATTTAAACCGTATCTTTCAGTCACAGAGTTGGCACTGAATGAGGTCTCCATTGAAAAACTCTCCAAAGCGAGCTGCATTATAACTCTTGTCATTAAGCTGAACCCTGTCCTTGCCATTTTTTCCCACTTCCTCACGTCTATTTTTACTCTTTTGTCAAGGCGGATGGATCGGCAACTCGCCAGCAGCTCTCTGTCAAGGTTGTTGCACCTTGGATTCATGTGTGTCTCTGCATCCGCTTCATTGCACAGCCACAGCGCTAACATTGCGGCTTTAACAAGCTTTTCATGATTCACACCTGGGTTTCTGACGCATTGCTGGGAACTGGCAGAAAGCTAAAGGTTAGAGAAGTGCTTTGGGCTGTGGTGGGTTGTTGGTTTTGTATGTATGTAGCCTGGGAGAGGCCAAAAGACTGACAACAAAAGACTTAAGTAAAGGCTATATTTGACAATCCAGTGATTCTCTGTCCAAACTGTGTTCATGTTTGACACCAATCATCCACTGTGGACATCAAGAAATGAATGTTTTGAATAGCAAAAATGATGGTAAGTACTATGTTCATGTTGTGCCTCTATTCAAACATATTTCTAAAGTCAAGCTACAGTAGTGCAGATATGAGAAAAAACATTGAGAAGGCAGTAAATCATACTCCTGACTCATGTGATATAATTATTGTTTTGCTGGTGCCACAATGGTTTTTATGTCTCATTGTGCCATCTTTGAAGCCTAAGACGTGAATGACGGTAATATGAACCAAAGTTAATTGGCCATAAAAGTGACTGACGGCAGGTTTAAGGAGGAAAGGGAAGCAGGATAATGTCGGACAGCGCTGAAAAGAAGTCAACAGTTGAAACGTGATAAGAGGTGAAACTGTAGACTTTAAATATTAATGGACGAAGCCTGAGTGATGTCACGGAGGCTCATCAGCAGCAGCCGCCATGTTGGAAATCCTGTCTCAGCCTAACTTTCAGTCAACATAACGACAGGCTGAGAGCTGGAGCTGAGGCAGTGTCTCGAAGGTAACATTTGTTATGAATTGGCCTTATGCCAAGAAAGACTGATTGATTGAAGTCTCCTGGCAAATTTTTACTGCCTGTCAATCGGGTCAGACACGCCCTTAAGTATACAATACGATATGATACACTTTATTGTCCCCTTGGGGAAATTTGTCTTGGACTCACAGTGCTGTAGGCTGTAAGATGATCTGATAATTTAGCCTATAATACCTCTGTCTGTTTGTATAACTTAAAAATAAAGAAATCACCTTGAGTACATTTATGCTGTTTCTTAAATTGATTTCTGTCGATCAATATCTCAGATCCATCAACTCGCCACTGTGTTGCCTACAGGCATGCAATACACATCTAAACAGCTTGTGGTCAGATGTAATAAGCTGCAACCAGAGGAACTGTAACCCGGTGAACTCACATCTGAAGTTTACACAAGCTATTGATTCTAGACTTGTGCTTTTACTTTTTCACAGCAGATAAGTCTTTCTGTGCAAGACACAATATTTTGAGTTCACATATTTATTTGGTGCAAACATTTAATAACCTTTGTTAAGAAACCAATTAATACCTTTAATGCCTGTTCATAAAATAAATAATTGTATTCGTCTCTTAATTTGAAGGGAAATTGAGCGTTTGATGAGGAGCACTAGAGGAAAAATTCTGAATTAAAGAGAAAAAACTCCACTGAATACAAACGGCTTTTAATGTGGGTTATAAGCAGGCTGGAGTGATATCCAGTGTCATTAGAGAGGCTGTATGATATTACATGCACACGTTGATGACCTATTCACAAACCTTTTATGCAATGCAGGATCTCTGACTTGTAATACCCTTACGTACTCTCTGCGGGTTTAAGGTAGAAAAAAAACAATTTTAAAAATATATTGGATGACTCGCACTCCTGCAGCTTCTGTTGAGATGAGCCTGAACACAACTCTGCCTGAAGAGCCATGAAGTGCCCCAGAGTTAAAACTGGTTGTTCTGGGTATCGGCCAGGTGTGAATGTGTGTAAGTCAGTGTGAGGCAGGGTGTCACTGAGACACGTGCGCTCAGCTAAAACTGAAGAAGAAGAAGAAGAAGAAGAAGAAGAAGAAGAAGAAGAAGAAGAAGAAGAAGAAAAACTGCAGTGAGAAGATGACTGCCATCTTGTCTGCAGAGGCTTCTGGTGTTGTGTTTGATGCTAACTAGTCCTGGAGGGGTTTAAAGATATTAAACATCTGTATGAGGCTGTTTATTTCCCAGGAGAATATATGCTGGTGTGCCTTATCTCCGTAATATCACCTCGGGGGGAAATCGTGAAAGGGGTTTGATGTGGCATATGTGCAGGCTTGGCCGTCAGTCTGTCTTGATGCATGTCTTCTTCAATGTTACTGCAGGTGTCACAAAGACATTCTGATGCCCTTTGGAAATCAAAAAGTGAAATATAGATGCGATTTCCATGAAACTGTGTTTCGGTATGTGGTAAAAAAAAAACCCATCTGATTCCAGGTGTGGGGTTTTTTTTTTTCATTATTTCAGCCATCCTTTCAATTTGTTTAGGATAAAACTCTTCAAGGAGAATCTTCTGTTGCTAAATGAGTATGCACAAGGTTCAGTTTCAGATTTGTAAACTTCAGTAAATTAAATTCTTGACCTTTTGGTCTGATGCACCCCCAGCAGCCTGATGAAGTCTTTTCACACCATAAGTTATATAACAGAGGAGGTTGTCACATTCTGGTTTTTCACTTAAACTAGAGGCTGTGTAAAGGTGAGTTTCATGTGACTCATATTAGTGGGGGGCACATCCAGTCAATTAATCGCAGCGGTTAGTGTAAGTCATGTTGAGTCCGTTCTATTTTCACAGCAACATTACAAAAAGAGTTTTCTCACAGGTCTGTACGCATAGAGAGCATAGAGTCTAGACTGCCGTATAATTATTTACAGATACCTGACAATAACTGCTTGCATAAGATGACTGTGGGACTGAATCGTTTTCTTTAAACAGACAGAACCTTCAGCAAAACTGGACCTCAGATGGATGGTAATCAGCATTGATTGGTTTGGTTGCAAGAGAGAAATAATCTGTCTGTATGTTCACTTCTGGAAATATCTAGATAATGTCATGAGGACTGCTCCGGCGAATCTCCTGACCTGTCTGTTCACATATGCTCCTCACAGAGGGAGACTATCCCTGTCAGACAGGAGGGGGGGCGTGGGGTCTCCTGAGGTAAAACCGATGTTTAAGTAGCAGAAGAAGCAGCAGAGTCCGCTATACAATACTGATTGGGTCGTACTGGTCCGGGGCCCCAAGCAGTTGCCTGCCTTGCCTGTTGACAAGCAGCGCCTCTGATGCTATGTGTAGTCACAATGTCAACAAAAAGAGCGGAGAACAACATACGGTTGAAGAGAAAACATAATGTCGCAGTTTAATCACGTGCACGGAGATCGTAGTAAAAAATGTCTGCTGTTTGTGTTCACATATACAGCTCCTCTGGCAAAGAGTTTTCTGCAAGTGTGAAAGTCCTAGGTCTAACATCATAACTTTAACAACATTTCATGGACATATTAGCTGTAGTTTTTTTCTCTCTTTTGAAAGAAAAACCCCCCATTATTTCCATACCTCCATATTAGCTGAGCTACAATCTTTTCTCATTTCGCCCTGGCAACTGTAATACTCGCTCCTGCATAACAAGCCCCCCCCCCTCTTGTTGGGAAACACCGATGTAGATTTTCAGTGTTTCATTGATCGCTGAGCTGTCAGATCACTGATATACTCTGAAGATCAATGAGCGATGAAGCTGTCAGCATTTCTCGGCGCCAACACACATTCCTGGAACATTTATAGAAAACTAATGAATGCAGATACTCTCTGTGATATGATGCAGATCTATACGGTTTCCAGTCAGGCAGTGTAAATTTAACGAGCACATAGAGAGGATAATGTGACCGAAATCATCTGTTTCAAACACTTGGAAGAGAAGAAGTGTTTGCTTTGTGAACCTCTGAGATCTTCTCATCGTTGCATGGCAGATAGCAGCAGTCCCTATACAGAGCTCGGTGTGTGTGTGTGTGTGTGTGTGTGTGTGTGTGTGTGTGTGTGTGTGTGTTTGTGTTATCTGACTACCACACCTGAAGCTGACTAAGAACTGCTGTGCTGGAGAGCTGAAGAACCCTCATGTTTGCTGAGCTGGTGGCCGGCTGTCACTCAAACCGTCTCTCTCTCTCTCTCTCTCTCTCTCTCGCTCGCTCTTTTTCACTTTATGCATGTTGTGAAGGTATGATAATATAGCTGTCCGTTATATCACACCAGCCCACGGGATATATCACTCAGAAAGACATTTCATGTTATATAATCATCCCCATTTGCATATCGTTTTACATAAAAGTCTTTAGACGTGGTGCTTTTAAGACTGCCCTCGCCATATTATCACTAAATGCCAGCTGTGAGGGAACACAGCTAAGAATGACGGAAGGAGATCTGATTGTTGGCCAGGTGCTGAGGAGGTTCACTCTGAAATGTCTCATCTTCTTCTTCTTCTGCTGTTTTCTAATAATGTCAGACTAACTCGATATTGCTCTCACTGACTGTTAACACGCACCCCAAACACCGTGGGACGACTTTAATCTGTGGTCAACCCCACTCCAGACTAACCTTCAAAAGAGCTAGAAATGTAAAGCTCTGCCCTTGCAAGCTTGTTTACCTGTTTGAGTTCTGAGTGTGAGGCTTTGATGCTCAGGTGCATACAGCGGTTTAGTGATTTTCTTCAAATCCAAGGAATATATTTAAGGATTTGTTTATCCTCCACAGGCCTCAGAAAGGTAATCTATGGCTTCATTACCATTTGAAGAGAACACAACTCTTGACTGTACGATGGCACCAAAGACACTGGAGTTCATCTCGAGTTGAAAGACGAACATCTGAACCACATTTCATGTCGATACATCCGATAGTTCCCTAAAAAACAAAAATATCAACCTCAAGGTAAAGCCTCGCAGGGAAAACTCAGCTGTTCAACAAAGATATAAGATCCCCTCTCTGTGGAGGACAAATATTTGTATCAAATTTAAAAGCAAATCCCCTTTACCTGTTGAAATATTGAAATCTGTAACAAACACCTGGTACAATTACAGACCAACTAATCAAAACTGCAATCCAACAAGATCAATGTGGTTCCATTTTTTTTTTTTGGTAGGAAGGCTGTGAAGAATTTTAAAATTTTAACTTTACTTTGATGCTAACAGGACTTCACCCTCCACCTGTTCATATAATGAATAAAACAATTAAAGGGGTTTTAGCCTTTGAGAATTTGCTAATAATATCAAAATACAACTTAGTCGTTTTAGACTTGTTCTCACAACAATGCAAGTATACCAAAAAGGTTTTGTTTCAGTGTTAAATGTGTTATTGTGTAGTCTACACAGAAACAATATATGCAAAGGCTGACTAAAATAACTGTTGTTATCCAGCTGACATGAAGATTTGATTGTGGGTAAATCATCAAAAAACAACAACAACAGTGCTGTGATAGAGGAGGAAAGATCAACGGCAGCAGACAGCGTGACGTTTATCCGACTACAACAACAGAAACGAGTCATTTCCCATCACAGGATAACTCGGCTTTATTTAAGTTAGGAATCCTTCAGTATCCTGAGACAGGACTTAACAACTAGAGGTGCTGCTTGGCGACAAGCTCGGGGCCCCAGACCAGTAGGAGGACCCCCAAGGGCTGACTGACAAAACTTCAAACCACAGCAGTGGCTCCAAATGTGCACGTTTCACAATGACTGTCGGGAAACCTCCTTAGGGGGGCCCCGTCTGACAGCACTCCCTCTCCACGCCCTGCTAAATATCACAGTGAAAAAAAGAAAGTGTACAAAAGAGGAAGATGAGGAAACGTCGGGGCACTGGCAAACATAATGGTGATGAACGCTGGCTGGAGGGGCCACCAATCAGTTATTGCTCAAGGCCTCGACAGACTCTGAAATCGCCACTGGGTGCGCCAATTGATCGTTCATTCTTACAACAATGGAAGCAATAACACCACATTCATGCAGGCTCGGTGGTTTACAGCTGTTTAAAGTTAATCAAATCATTATCTTTCTTCCCCGCTGGTGTCAGACGGATAAGTCTCGGTATAATTTGCATCAAGGAGGAAAATGGTGAGGAACACCTCTAAAAACGAATATTTTGGACTCAGTAGATGTAACCTGTAAACTATGAGAGTTATCAGTTGTCATTTTAGTAAAGAGTCATCAGGAAGGCCTTTATAATGTAGGTGAAGTTACATCGAGCCTTTGCTTTTTGTTGAATCCTGCTGTAACTCCTCCAATTGCTCTCCCACCTTCAGAGGAGAAGCACTCTATTTATTTCAAGTATGCTAATGATTCCGTGTTTGTTTAAGCTAAAATATGCAACTCAGTGAAACATCCAGTGCATTTAAAAGAGTTTAGCAAAGTGCAGCATTACTCAGACAGTCCATTGATCCAGCCCAGCGGACAGGCAGCTTCATAAAGTGCTGCTCTTTGTTTTCGGGAGGCCTCTGTGTCCACGTCCATCAAAAGTCGAACACCACTGTGCAGCAAAACCATTTGTATTCATTTGCAGTTCCAAAGGCAAGACAGCCAGATGATTCAGCAAATCTCTGGAAACAGCCCCGGCTTCTTGGGGCCAGGATTTTTTTTTTGCGACTGAATCACAAGGTTTATGAACGGTCGCCCTGCACGGTAACACCGCTCACATTGAATTAAAACACCTCTATTGTCATAATTAACTCTCATCTCCAAACACTGAAGCAGCTCATTATGCCTGTCTTCAACCCAGTGTAATGGACTATAACACTTTTGTTTTTTATTCAAGATTGTCTTCACCGTGCAGTTTAAGGCAGATTTAAGCAGCAAGAGATCCCTTTGTGACTTTTCCATGACCTACTCGATCGATCAATCGGGTCTTTGGAAAGTAAGAGTAGAAAATATAACATCTACATTAACTTGCTGACAGCCTGCCAGGCCTCGCTAAGACTCCTAAAATCCAGGGCAACACGGTCAGAATGTGCTGGCAGCTTCTTTTTAGTGATGACTGAACAAGACAAGAGTTGTGCACATTGCGGGGTTGCTTTAATTTTACTGCACATTAAGGGCGACAGACATGAAAGCCAACTGCAGCAGAGAGCCCTCAAATCAAAGTTGAGTATACATCTGTGCAAGGCTCAATACTTGTGCAATCATGTGAAAACAGAAATAATACAGAAAGTGAATTTAAAGTTAGAATACAGCAGTACCACTAGAGTTAGTGAACAGATGGCTTTACAGGCTCAGTGAGACGAATGCCTGCGCTGTCACAAACACACAAAGTTTAAAACATTCACCCTGTGTAGGCGTGCTAGTTTTTAACTCTCTCTTTTGACTGATTACCATAAAGATAATTTCATTAACGGCAGGGTTGGTAATTTTTTCCCTGATCCACTTTTTTAAAGATTCTGGTTGAAATTGTCTTTCGGTCCTGACAGAAATTAATAACTCGTGTTCTCTGAAAAAGGAATGAAGAAAATCCGTCATCTGTAGCAGTTGTACGCCTGTAAAAACTTCGACCAATGTCTGCCACGAGGTACCAATCTGATGAACCAATAACAGACCTCCCTGTCTCCCTGCTCGCTCTCTACCTCCTTGCGTGCACGAGCCCACACTCAAAGAGCGTCACCGATGACAGAGTTTATACTGTGAGTTTACTTACCGCTGAATGAGACGTGAAACGACGTAGTTTCTACACAATGTAAGAGATGAGCTGAGGTCCGCTTCTGGAGAAACGACGCTCGTGCATGTAAGTGAGGGGGCGTGGCTTTTGAGGGAGCGCAGAGGGGAGGGGGTGGATGCAGACAGAGCACTGAGGGAATGCTACTTTCAAAATCATGCTAGTTTTCAAAAGTTACCAAGCTGCCTTTAATATATTTATGTATCTGTAAAAATTCTCAAAGCAGGTCAATCTGTGTAGCCTCTATAGCTATCAATCCATGTCTATGTTTGTGATTTTACAGGCAAAATATGTCTTAATAATACTACTGTTGGGTTCTGTTATTGCTTTCCTTCAAGCTCCAAAGTACAGAGAGTAATTTAGGTCTCCATGTAATATCTTCAGATTCAACCCAGTACAGTGTGTTCACATAACGTGGGCATGTAAGAGCCAATAATGTCTCAAGTACAGCTGCAGGTACAAGTACAGGCTATCCCAAACAGACATAGACTCTCTGTACCAGATGGTTCAACTTTGTAGCACACAAACACCAAGTTCAGTTTTTGGTTATAAAAACAGATATTTCAATCTATTTAATCTGCTTTTAGTGCATCTCAAAATCCGCCTGATATATACAGACACATGCAGTAAGCATTAGTAACCCAGCAGGATAGACTGACAAAGCCTGACGCCTCTTCATCAAAGTTTGTTGTCATTAAACTAAATCAGAAAGCGTGTATCACAATTGTTTTTTTCTCTCTTTTATATGTAAAAGTTTAAAAGCTAGAAACAGGTAGCAAAAAACACTTACAAACAATTACCTACATATTTTTTATAAACTAATATGCAAATATGTAGACCAATTTTGAAATATTTAATTATTTATTAATGGCAGTGAACTTTTTCAGCTGTAAATCCTGAAAATACACACAAATGATCGCTTACAACTGAGGCGGACCGCTCCATTGGCTGCCATTTTACACGTGACTTTTGCAACACTCCTGCCGTGCAAGATCCACAGATGCGTACACATATCTGCAAATGTGTGTCTGACGATCTGCAAAGACATTAGTGGGGTTTGTTGACCTGAGCTCAGGCTAACAAGCTATAGGCTGCCAGGCTGCGTACCACTTTGCCCGCACTGTACAGGAAACAAATTTCAAAAACGCAAACTATAATGGACCCTCCATCGTAGCCTCCTCAGTAAAACTGCACCCACGACAGCTATCCAGCTCAGTAATGTCCATCTTGAACTCACTGGGTGCTACCGCAGACTGGCAGCCTAGCCTGTGAGCCTGAGCTCAGGTCAACAAACCCCACTAATGTGGGGAGTGTTGCAAAAGTCACGTGTAAAATGACAGCCAATGGAGAGGTCCGCCTCAGTTGTAAGCGATCATTTGTGTGTATTTTCAGGATTTACAGCTGACAAAGTTCACTGCCATTAATAAATAAGTAAATATTTCAGAATTGGTCTACATATTTGCGGATTAGTTTACGCATTTGTGGATCTTTTTACACATTTGTGGATCTGTGTGTGCATTTCTGTATCTACTTACGCATTTGTGGATCTGTGTACGCATATTCAAATAGTTTTGCCACAATAATAGCTCCATACAAACGTTATTAGCCAACGTCAAGATATTCATATTGATTTCTCAACAGCATGTTATTGATGTCCCAGTCACAGCGCAGCGAGAGCTCCACATACACACGTCAAGATCTTCAACCAGTCTCGTTGCCTTTGGATCAAGGTTCGAGTTTACCATGACCTGGATGACTGAGAACTTACACAGATATACCTCAGGATGTCATCATGTTTCAGGTACAATATATTAGCTCCTTAAGTCTGAAGTGGAATTACCTAAATCGGTACCTGCAGACAAACATTGTGTTTACTTTGTAGTTGAAAAGGAAAGTTTGCTTTTAGACAATAACTAGAATAATGCGGATGAATCTGCTTTCTCCCTTTGTTGTGAGCTGACAGATTGGAATGACTCATGATGCTCGTCAACGCTAACAACAGCAGAAAGTCTAACACCTTTTTTCAATGTGATTTCTGTATTTTATTTATTGTCTCTGCGTTTTTATCCTCTTCATTTTAAGGGAGGGAGAGCATGTAGCCTGAGGGAGTTGTTGAGTGGGAGAGTGGAGTGGGATGGTGTCAGGTCTGCGGTGAAGGGGGGACGGGACGGGGGGGCAGGGTACAGGCTGCGTGGTGAGGCAGAATAGGAAATGCAGGATGAGGAGAATAGCAGCAGAGGGTTAGGAGGAGGTTCAGAATTTACACATACTGATGCTGATGCTGCATTATTTATATTCAAATCGTCAAAGAAAAGAGGGAATAAAAGACGCAGAGTGTCCAAAAAAACAACAACATCCGTTCTCCAACACACTCCCGAAGTATCCTGTGAAGGTCAAACGTTGTAAAGGGCAGTCAGACGATTGTTCAGCCGAGCCTGCTTCATCACAATGGTCTGTTAAGCTGAGACGGCTCAAAGAATAAGAGAGGCCTACAAGGACAAACCGAGGAGAAGTCACCGTCCGTTTAAAACTGCTTTTGCTGAAAAACTATTCAGCCCAACTTAACAACCAATCGGCTTTGTAGTGCTGTTTTTTTTTTTTCTTCCCTCCCCCTGCGGCTAAGTCATTCAGATAATAAGGTTTCTCTCAATAACAGAGCACGCGAGATGAAGTCAATTTACAACTTGAACACAAAGCATTAAAGCCCAAATTCATTAATAGGGGATTATCTCGTCCCATTTTGGAGAGGTTAATGAGGGAGAGAGGGGGTTGTTTTTTTTTTGTTTGCCTAATGTGCATCTAACTGCAACATATATTAAAGTATGGAGGACTGTTCACCTCACAATGCTACGGAAATTAGCTGAAAAGTGTCCACAACCCATCCATCCAGCCTGAGTCTTAAGTAACTGTACTGTAGGCCATTTATCTTTTATGATGACCAGTGCACCATCTGTTCAAGTATACCTGTTTCAAAACCAATAAACAAGAGCTATTCATCCATACAGCTTTACCCCTAAATTCCACCAGATGCGTTTTCGGTCTGTGATAGGTTTTTACTTTAGTCAATCGGTGTGCTTCCACTGGCTACGCTTGGCTGTTTTTCAGTAAACAAAACACCCGATTGGCTGCTGTGGGTCAAGCTGTGCCTCTGAGTTGCCGCCGTATTTGGAGAAGTCAAGACCTACTGGTCTGCAGCAAAGGTAAAACAGTTGCATTTGCCACATTTGAGAGAACAAGGTTTGAAAGTTTTCTTTTAATTTCTACCTTTGACATTCCTCATCTGAACATCTTAACATTCAACACTGCACTGGGATCCTCAGAAATACGCCCCCTGCAGCTGAAGTCAAACATATGAATGGGTCTTAAGAAATGTGAAGGACAGACGGAAACAAAGAAAGATTTCTGAGTCAGACGTCTATTGTTGGACTGTGAAAAAGTCTGCAGGATACATGCACACTTCAGCTGAATTTACATCATTTCATTAATAATAAGGGACTAATAAATGGGATTGGCCTCAGAAAACTGTAATCACCATTCTATGAATGTATTATAACATTTCATTGCTGTGAGTAATGTAGTGTTGTAGTACTTGAGATCAGTCTCGCCCTGCCTTGGTCTTGGTCTTTACTCGGTCTCGATCCCTAAATGTCTCAGTCTTGTCTTGGTCTCTGAGCACTCTGGTCTCGGGTATGGCTTGGTCTCGGTTACTGTGGTCTCGACTACAACACTAGTATTAAGTACAATAATGTTGTACGTTTTTATGCAATCCTTTTAAAAAGGAACAATGTGCTGGGACCAAACATTAAATAAACATAAAGAAAAGAAAGTTTTTTGTCGAGTGAAGGAAAGCCATTTCCCCCTGACACAATCATGAAATGTTAATTAAGCCGCATATTTGCATAAAATGCTTATGCTGCACTGTAATTATCAAGCCAAATTAATGTCTTCATTATACGTTAATTACCCCCTCAACTTTAAAATGATTTCTGGAACATTAAAGGTACACAGAAGTGGACTAAAATGGAAAATGGATGTGTGTGCAAGGCTTGATGTGTTTTGACAGCGTAAGAGGTGTAAAAAAAAAAAACTTAGTGAGGCATTATGTGTTTGACTAATCGCAGATATCTTCCATCTGACTGTGTCACTACATCAGGTATCCAGCTGGGGCTTTAGTAAGATGTCGACATTCATCAGTATCTTGTGAAAAATGCCGTCTTTACCCCGTTTATGAAAAGTGAATCAAGCTTGATGTATTAATGTTGTCATAAACACATGGATGGGCGTTTGGCAGCCGCAGTTTCTGCAGTTTAATCTCCTCCTGGCACATGGGAATACTCAGAACTGTCACAATTTTATTCTATTGACGATAGCGAGGTCGTGTCTTTCAATTTTTTTTGAAAAGATGCAATTCATTCACAATTTCAGAGAGGATCCAGACTCCTACATGTCTCCAAAACAAGCTTGTGAAGGCCAAGTTAAGACGCATATGAACACCCTAAAAGCATACTGAATCCAATTACTTAAATAAAGGGAGACACATAAATCAGCCCGGGACTCGAGTTCACTCTGTATCTGCCAAGTCACTTCACTTGTGGGCAGAACATGCCTCTAATACTGAGTACGAGGTTTATTTGAAAATACAGCCCTCCAGAATGAAATGCATTGAATTTTGTTATTTATGAACTAAGGGTTGTACAAGATCATTGAGTATGTCGTACTACTGCGAAGGCCTTGTACTGATTATTTTATTTTTTCCCCAGTGAGGAAAAGTGTCTGCAACAGCATTCCAGTGTCTCTACTTATAAATGTATTTTTCAGAAAGGCACTACTACTCGATTTTAGACAACCAAAGATTTGTGCGGAGACCAAGAAAAGGAGCAGAAGCTTGATATGTTTGTGTCCGTCTTTCTCAACCCTTCAAACAAAAATTGAAAAAATAAGACATACCTTGAACAGGGCTTTACCAAACAGACACTCTTGGAGAAGGCGGTGATATTTACAACAGATAATGTCATGGACGCAAATCCTCCTCGCGTAAATGGTGCGTTCCATTTTCCTCAGAAGTCGGATGTTGGAGCTGGGAATGACGTCACATCCGAGTTGACGGTGTTCCAGTTACGAGTTGGCAACAAGTCGGGCAAGCAACATGTATGCCTCCAGGAGTACCTTTGCTTTGTGGGCTAATACAACGGACATAACAACACACTACGTGGTATTATGCGCATGAAGCTAACTTGACAGCATGTCCACAGATAGAACTTGGACAATACTATGAGTGTGATTGATTTATTTACACATAAACATGAATAGCTTAAACTTTACTGTTGATGCGTGCAGCAGCCATGTTGGATTTTGAGCTACTGAAGTCCCTCTGAGTTTCCCAGTTGCAGTCCCGACTTTTGTGGGAATTCCTGATGAGATAAGGGACTGGAAACCCCCCCGACTTCCAAGATCAAATGGAACGCATCATAAAGCCATGAGAAGAGAGAGATTGGGGCGATTACAAAGCTCATCAATACGATGTTTGAGAGCACGCTTACTCTGGTTCAGCTTCACACTGGGCTGAGCCTTTGAGATACAGTTAGTAAGTGTTACTCTAAATACATTGTTCTATAATTTGGAAAATACATAGATCCAAAGGTTACAGGACCAACATGTGTCTGTGAGGTCATTATAAAACCCAAAGCTCCAGGTTAGCTTCGCTTAGCACTGCAAAGAAGAAGGCTGTCAATTTTATCACAGCATTTAAAAAGAGAAGGTCTCGAGCCCCTGGTTTTGTTAGGACACAGCAACTCATATTTTAAATAATGTTGATTTCTTTTAACATAGCCAGGCTATCAGTTGCTACTAGTTTCTAGCCTTTATGCTAATCTAAGCTACCAGCCTCCTCATCCAATAGATAAGAATATTGTCTCAAAGCCTAACATTTTTTTTTAAACTTTGTGGGTGATATCATTCTTAATTTCCAGTCCTCAATTAATCTCCCAACGGGAAAAACTATCCACCTATAAGACTCAACCTTAAAGCCCAATTCACACATACTTTTCGCCGGAGTACGCTGCAGGCACGCGTCAAGCTGGACAGAATATGACAGCCCGGACAGAAAGTCAGACAAGGAAACGCACAGAGCATCTGGTCAATTTCAAAATAAAACACAATATGCGGGCTCGCAATCGTATTTTTCATCACTTTATCAACATCACGTCAAAACAGGAACCGAATTAACAACAATGCATCCTCAGAAAGACAAAGCAACATGTTGTTTGCATGTTTTTCTCTTTATTCCCGTGGGATCTTGTAGTTCTCCTGTGATGTGTCATGGGTGCGCTCCGCTGCGAGCCGTCCGACGGAGCAAAACCGTGGCGCTGACGGACCGCGGCGCGCACGGAGTATGTGTGAATTGGGTGTAAGAGCCCGTGTCCACTTCCGGTGATTCTACCCTGACAGGTCCTATTTTCTATCATTAAGTGTGAAAAAAAAACATCCATGATTACTCAGACCGCTCACAGCCTTCTCAGTTGAAAAAAGTTCAACTTAAAGAGCTCAAGAGCCTAACTTAAAGTTTCCAGGTCTACAGTAGCGGTGCTGCTAATGCCAGGACATGATTCCTTTCCATTGTTTTTATATTTTCTTGAAAACATTCTCTGAATAAAAGCAAATGCATGCAGAGCAATTTAAAACAGACTTAACAGTGACTACCAGGCAAGCGACGGCGCCAAGAGACAACTTTCAACAGTAAGCGGCGGGGAGAAGCGCTCTGAAATTGATGCTGTGGATGCTAGCAGCACTAAAAATGCTGTTAGTTAACAAAACCCAAAATGTTTAAGATAAGTCCAAACATCTCATCGTTCCAGTTCAGAATAAATAGATGACGTAATGTATTTTGATATAATGAATCATTAAACAATCTTGGCGGATACTAATCTCTTATTCACAGTGAATTAGTATCCTCATTAAACCTTCATCGGAGAAGTGTTAGATGTCATGGATTTCATTAAACAGGTCATGTGTCTCCCAGTAGACTCCATCTCTAACTGTGAACTTATGACAACCTCTATTTGCTTTTTTTGTTGATCTGATAATTACTAATTGCTCGGAGCCCATTCTTCACTTTTGGCTGTTTGGGCGTCGTCACCATTCATGGTGTCAGTACATTTAGGCCTGTAGCAGCATGCTAACATATGTGAATGTGTTCAGAATGGGCGATGTGAAGTGGCATTGCTCTGTCAGCAGATGTCGAAACTTGGCGGGGACCCCGTCAACTGATGTGTCAGTTCTTTGACCGCTTTGTGGTCAGAAAGCCCCTCATAAGGAAAGTGAGGGAAACATTTATCCAGATGAATCAGCACAACTGTTGAGGTGGCAGCGATGGCAGATTCATAGACAGAAAATGTCGCGAGGGAGGCCCTTAAAATAGCTGAGTGAGACGAAGAGGTGCAGGGTGACAGAAGAGGAAGAAACTGAGCGGGACATTTGTAGAGAGCCCCAGAGAGACTGAGTCAGGCAAAACAAACAGCGGAAGAAAGCTATCGGATGGTCAGCTTCACAGTCAGAGGAGAGTTTGAGAGGACGGAAAAGCAATATAAAAGCAGATAGGAGAGCCACTAAGACATGACGGCTGCGTAAATAAAACTTCAGAACCTCAAAGATATGTATGATTATCAAGTTTTCAATGAATAAATATCATTTGAAAGCACTCTAAAAGATAAATTGCACACAAAAGATGAGCTAGATAAAGTCTGTAAGAAAGCTAACAGCTGCCTAAAGCTGTGATCAGATGGGATGCTTTTATCTTTGCTGAGATGCAGACTGCGGCTGGGAGCGTTGTTAGTAACAGAGAGAGTAATGGCTCAAAGGATGCAAAGAGCTTTACATCACTGTCGTTGCTATGCAACGATCCCATTATTTTACAAAGTAAACCTAAAGTAGTGCAGACAATGATGCTTTAATTCAAAAGTCAAAAAGAACCAAAAAGGAGAAGTTGAGTAAAACTTCATAAAATAAGGAACCTGCGTCCTTGGGTTTGATACTGTTTGATTTCTTCTTTAAAAAGTGAGACTAAGAATATAAAAGTTTGTTGGAGCTCAACTACGACCTCAGTCAGTAAGTCTTAAATGTGTTTCTGCTCACCCATCTCAGGATGGTGCCGTCCCTCAACAGGAACGCTGACTGTCCGCCGCAGCAGCTTGTTCCTTTGGGACTCTGAGCGCCGCTCGCGCATCAGCAAAGGGTGTACCTGCAAACAGAGAGAGAGAGAGAGAGAGAGAGAGAGAGAGAGAGAGAGAGCGAGAGAGAGCACAAGATCAGTACATGAAAAGACCCTCCTGAAGTACCGCATCCTGTTCTGTACAGAAAATGAAAACACAAGAGGTTCACACTCTTCTCCTTGTTTTTGATGCAATTGAAGAACCATTGTGTTCCCATTTTGCTTTATGACTGCAAACTGTTCGACTAATAGTTGTGGAGAGAAGCTGTGGCAAAATGTATTTCAGCATCTATTTGCCAGGAGGTCATTTCTTTAGATTAAAGTTGACCCATTATGCTGAACCCCATTTTAAAACTCACATTTAATGGAACAATGTTGGATGTCGTTACTAACAGTGGGTTACGTTTCAGATCACGAGGTAAACATATGCAGAGTCTGCAGAGGGCGCTAAACGGCCTGATCTGCAAATCATGCAACAGTTCCCACGATATATACATGTATATGTATGTAGACCATTGAAATGTCTTAAGGTCTCTTCTCCCGGCACTGGAGAGCAGCCCTCCCCTGGCAGCCCTGCAGCGTCCTGCCCTCCAGAGAGCTGGCCAATCAGAAGAAAGTGGGGGCAGATGGCCTAGCAGTTAGGTTGTGCTCCATGTACGGAAGCCATAGTCCTCCAAGTAGGCGGCTAAGTTATCTTAAACTGGCATCCATGAAAACTCTGACCTCAGCCCCATTTACCCTCTGTCTAAAACGGATAATTTCAGCTGCTATCTCTTTAAGGCCCCCGTCCCTTAATGACCGCAGTCTCTGAAAGCTTCCCGTGCTGGGCGCGTCCTTAAACGTTGCCTCGTCTCCTGTGCAGAAGTTGAGGCACTGTACCAGTGTAAGAAGATGACAGAACCTGACGTCAGCTCTGACCAGTCTTGTCGGACACTGTTTACCCAAAAGCCAGACAAGGGACAAGAGCAGGAAATCAGCAAAAGCTATAGACTCTCTGTGCAGCATGTTTCACGTTTTGTATTGAAACTGTTGAAACAAGCTGTTCAGAGAAGCTGTAAGATTGGTCTGCGGAATACACAGACAGACGTAAACCTCATGATCTGGAACTTAGCCCAGGTTTAGAAAGGACATCCAACATCTTAACAAGTATGTTTTAAAATGCAGGTCGTGGGCGCGCGGATAGCCTCGAGGTTATGTTGTGCGCTCCATGTACAGAGGTTGTAGTCCTCGTTGCAGTGGCTGAGGGTTCGAATCCGACCTCAGCCCTTTGCTGCACGCCATCGCCCACTCTTTACTCCCAACGCTTCCTGTTTCTCTTCAGCTGTCCTATCAAATAAAGGCAAAAATGGCCCAAAGATCTCTTTAAAATATTGCAGATCAGTATAATAGTTCTCCTGTAATTTGTGGGTTAGATACAACCCCCAGGAAACCGCTTACATCATATCCCTTTAAGTCTTTGCAGATTATTGAATAAAAGAAAAATAAATAATGTCAGACACACAATTTTAAGATGTCCTCCTCAGCAGCGGTTCACTGTATGATGCATTACATCTGATCTGAAGACACAGAAAATAAAAAATCTATACAGAAAAAAATAAACCACATTTCACAGCTCGGCCACATTTGGCCCCACAATCCCTGAATTCATAAAAGTGAGACTTGAGGGAGAGTAAATGGGAGAATGTGCCACACTAATCAGCAACACTGGCTCATGCTTTTGAAACATCACAGCAACACTCTGAAAATACAGCGTACACTCCAAAGTACAGGACCATAAATCTCCACTGAACACCAAAGATGGTACTTTGCCGGCAACTGGGCCCCAGAACGGCAACAAAATCTCACAGACATATAAAGTGACTCAGAAATGTAAGATGAGTTTTCTTTCAAAATAGCACACTGTGATGAAAGCTGTTGTATAACACTGCATTCGTTTTAGATAGGCTTACTAAATTAACTGAGCATATGAGTGTTTGAGGATTTTTAACCATTTTCCTTATAATAGATTTTTTGGCAGCAATTTGTTGTCCATATGAATGTTGCTCTGAGTCTGTTTGATGTGTAAATAGCAAACAATTGGTTAGTACAGTTAAAGAAAAAATGCAATCCTTGGCCATTTCATAAGATGCACTGATGCAATCCAGTACAACCCCCTCTACCACATATTGTACCAGACAAAGCTTATTAGTTTATGGTTAAAAACATATAGTTAATCGGGGTGTGTCGGTAGCGCAGTGGTTAGCACACGTGCACATGGCGGCTAGCGTGACAGCATTTTCCATTCATCCATCCATCCATTTTTACCGCTTATCTGATCCAGTCGGGTCACGGTGGCAGCAGGCGCAGTAAGTCAACCCAGACTTCCCTCTCCCCAGCAACGTTTTCAGCATTTTATACTGGTATATTAGTTGAATGGTGTATACGACCCAGTCTTCTTAGATGAAAAAAAAAAAGTGAAGTGTGTCTCATATACCAGATTTTATGGTAGTCAGTGTTGGTGTCCTTAACTGCATCAAATTAAAACAAGATTCTAAAACCCTCCACCCATTGGGTCAACCCATTGGGTGTTTCACTACCAGGATTCTTCTTTTGTCATCAACTCTTTTAGTAAATGTCATTGACAGTGTGAAAGTCTAAAGTGAAGTATTACAGCTGTATCATAACCGCCATGATGGGGCCTGCTCCTTGATATGGTCTTGTGTTGCACAAGGGTTGTTAAACTCTAACTCCAATCTTGCACGCTCCGATTGAGGGAGGACTCTCATCATTGACGAGTTCGTGAAGGTTACGGTCATGTTCCACTGCTTATGTATGATTAATGAAGATATCGCGTTGGAGACCAGGCGTTGTATGGTCCCATAGTTAAGTACTGTGAAATGAATTTGCCATGCGGAAATCCCCCCGCTGTTTTGTCTGTCAACTCTCTGAGCTACCCAGTTATTCTGGCTTCTGCTAACTGCTACATGCTGCTAGCATCTTCACCTACACCAACCACATAACAACAGGATCTTGAAGTGTAGTTTTAAGAAGGAATGTGTCGGTTTCCATTCAACTTTTTGCTGAAGATGTGGTTTTGTTAGCATAGTAGTTAAACTATAGCATCTAGCAAGCAATGGGGCAGTTCATAGTCTGAAAAGTCAACATGAGGGGCAACAACTCCACCTCTGAGAGTAAGGTTTTTCAAATAGGGCGATTGCTCATTTGGGGTTGAAGACTTGACTTTGAAATAGGGTCAGCATTAGCGCATGGACTGTGAGAACGACTGACTGGTGCAGTGTCAGCAGATATGCAGACTTACACCAACCCCTTGGAGTGAAGAGGGAGCTGAGTCGAAGGACAAAAGCTTTTGATCTACTAGTTCATCTACTTTAAGACATTACATCTAGTCATTAGCCTTTGGGAAGTGAGCAAAAGGATTTGATTTGCAGATACGGGCAGCTAAAATTAGCTTCTTCTGCAGGGTGGCAGAGGTCGGCTTCAGAGAGGGAGTAAGAAGTTCAGAGTTCTGGTAAGTGCATGCTGATGTGGTGCAGGTATCTGAGTAGGATCCTTCCAGGGTTCCTTCCTTTTGGAGTTTTATAAACTATCAGAAGACCTTAGGGTAGACTCAGAACACACTGGAGAGATCTGGTTTTGAAATGTCTTGGGATACCCCAAAAAAAAGCTGGTATACGTCTGAGAATGGGATGTCTGGGGAGCCTTGTGTTTGGAAAAACTTGATAGATTCGATGGATACATGGACTTAACGTCTCTGCACACTGCAATCTTAATAATAATAATAATAATAATAATAATAAATTGTATTTATAAGCGCTTTTCAAAAACTCAAAGACACTGTACAATAGTTAAAAACAGAAAGAACAGCACAGTAAGGACAGACTAACAGACATTGCAACAATTACACACAAATCATAAAGATAACAACAATAAAGGTAAACTACAGAAAACAGAAAATACATCACAATCATACATTAAAAGCTCGTTTAAAGAGGTGAGTTCTGATAAGTGATTTGAAAGTAGGAGGGTCGGTGCAGTGTTGAATGTGTGTAGGGAGTGAGCTCCCAGAATAGGGAGGGGGAAGCTATGGAGAAGGCTCTGTCCCCCCAGTGCTTGGTTCTAAGAGGGGGAGATAGGAGGTTGGCTTTTGAAGAACGGAGGCTGCGTGCAGGAGTATGAGGGTGAAGGAGAGCCGTGAGGTAGGAGGGGGCCTGGTGGTTAAGGGCTTTATGTGAGGAGAAGGATTGTGAATTGGATACGGTAAGGGACAGGGAGCCAGTGGCGATTTTGCAGGACAGGGGTGATGTGTGCCGATGATTATTATGTCTGATTTTGCAGGAAGTTGGTGTGCATCCATGTTTTTATTTCATTGAGGCAGTTTGTCAGGGTAGAGCGGGTTTCAGTGGTGATTGAATTGGTGGAGATGTAAAGCTGGATGTCATCTGCATAACAGTGGAAATGGAGCCCATTTCCACTGTTATGCATGACATGATGAACAAATAGTTGACATAATGAACAAATAGTAACAAATAGACATAATGAACATATAGTTTAATGAATGCGTCTGACATTGTGGATAAAAACAAGTACAGGTTCTCTAGCTCACTTCTTAGGTTAAAAAACATGAGGTTGATTGGCATCCTTAAATTGGTGTGAAGGTGTAAATGGTAGTCTGCCTCTTTGGGTCTACCCTGTGATTGACTGGCGGCCTGGCCAGGGAGTACCCTGCGTCTCTCCCAATGTCCGCTTGGAATGGCTCCAGTGTCCTGTAACCCTCTCAGGACAAGCTGTTCAGCTAATGGATGGACCTGAGAAAGTGGCTGCAGAGTGTTTACGTGTCGGATTTGTTCTTCAGCTTGTTGTGGTGTTCATCTGCACCCAAGTGGCCAGAAATCCATTTATGCAGCTTTAGCAAACGCTGACTAATGGATTCAGGGCGACAAAAAATGGATACAGGTGTAGTCCTTTGAAAGGGAACTCAAGTCGCTGTCCTCTGTGTATCCTTACTGATAAAAAGTCACAGAGTATATATCGGAATGATGCAGCCTTCTTTGTGCTCTGATACAATACTGCTGTGCCTTTGAATGTGTCCTATTGAGAGTAGCGTCTCACAGAAATGCAACATCGGGACATAAAAGAGCTGGTGTGAACACAGAGAGACGGTGTCAGGAGGTGGGACTAACTGCAGAGCAGCGCAGGATCGTGCAGCCTGGGGGGGCTTTGGGCCAATGCCAACAACAGTGAAGGACATCGGCCGGTCACACTGAGCCATATGTCCCACAAGAGAACAGAGTGCCACTCACTCCAAAGGAGCTCCGTTAAGAAGAAAAATAATGGAGTGTGTTTGTGTGAGGTTTATTTTTGAGTGTGTGTGTGTGTCGGAGCTGTAGCTTGGTAGAGGAGAATGTAAGTTGCTTGAAGACGAGCATTAAATTTTCATGTGGCCTCACTTTGATGGACACACATCTGCACTTATAAAATAGTAGTAAGATTCAGGCAACACAAACACACACTCAAAAATAAACCTCACACACACCTCACATAAACCTCACACACACACTCCATTATTTTACACACATAAATGCACATCTCTAATACAATAATCTAGTCAGAAGTAGCCTTGCAGAAGATGCTTCACATCATGTATCAGGATCTTGTTTTTATGAGTCTCTATATCCAGCTTAATCAGGGACAAGGATCGTAAATCAACCGCCTATCTGATTACTCTCTAATTTACTGCTCATGCAACCAAAGTGCAAAAAAAATAAATAAATAAATAAATAAAAAAAATGCATTGTAATACGATGCTATTTTGGTACCACAATATTGCTTGTGATGAGATTACAGTACAACCTCTGTGATGAAAAATATATTAAGCTGCATCCATTCTTTATGAGTCCGGCGAAAGTATGCACACAGTGTGTATGATAATGTACTGACTTTCTCTTTTGTTGGGGCAATTACATAATAGGAGGTTGAGCCATTTATCAGACATTTTTCTATCTTTTTCTCCTTTACTGCCAACCTGAAATAATATCTACTTCTGGATGGATGGCCTTGAAGTTGAACTCCTCACATTTTTGTAAAGAAATCTAAAGGATTTAGCAAATCTACATTTTTATGTGTCATATTCAGGTCACCATATGCATCGGGCCCAAACTTTTATTCATGATGGGACTCATGGTATGTTACCGCTTACACAGCATCCCACCAAGAACCACGTTGGCAAGCCAAGAGCAGCAACAAAAGTGGAAAAAGTTAAAGGTAAAAATCCATTATGAAGCATACACTGTATAGAATGTGGATTTCGTCTCTGTGATGATGTCACCTATTGGTTTCTGATGTGGCGTTATGAAGCCCAACAATGGCCGTTGACTACTTGGAAATGCTATCTCAACCTAACTTGCGACAAATCTATTAACAAGCAAAAAGGTGGCGAACAGCTACAACTCATCCACCTTTCAGTCAAATAACTAACTGTATTATTACTTCTGTAGAGTCCATATCAGTCATAACAAAACATGTATGTTGCTACTGTATTTTGTACTGGCAGCTGGTGCATTATTATCCATAGGGGGCAGAAATTTGTCACAGATGGACCGGTCTGGGATGTTCATCTTAGTTCATCAGCTTGATGCCAACACATAATGGAATATTATTGCAATAAGTGGGCTAACAGAATTGGCGTTTGCAGCAATTCTAACTAAAGAGGTGACCGTTTTTAGTTAACAATGTCAAATGAAATAGATCACGTCTGTTCAGAGATGTTATAGTGTCTTGGCATCTCTGCAGTCTGTAACCCTACAGTTGTGTTGTGTTCAGAAGTTGGTGTCCTGTAGGTTGATTTAATTTACCCCAAAGATCAGCAAATCAAAGGGCCCTTAGACCTGCCACTCATTTAGCCTACTGAAGTGAATGGAGGCGCTTGACACAGTGTTGAGGCTATTTAAAAACTAAGCCCATTAAGAGACATTGCATGTGTTTTCTTGTTACTATGAGGTTTGGTTGCTACTCTAGGCTCCATCAAAACTTAAAACAATCTGTTGTGTAAGTTAGTTAGAGAATACATTTCTCATTTTTATTGTATAAGAAAGGTGGAGCTTAGCCCTGGTAGCCCATTCATACCAGTTATTTACTTTTTTTTTAAGGGCTGCCATGTCTTGAAAGCGTACTTTTGTGACTTTGTGTTGTGATAAAAGGTTTCTGATGTTGTGAACATTTCTTTGACAATGATCGTTAACTCTTATAACCTTTTATATTTGATATATTTTTTTCCCTTTAAAAGAACTTTAACTTTATACAGACTACCGTGAATGTGTCTCAAGAAATATCTGTTGAGAAACTGTTTATGGATCAAATAACTGGAGTGCCTGTTTCCTCTCTTCTACAGAAAGAAGTTAATAATAATAGGAAATAAAAAATGTCACATAAAAATGTACATTGCCAAACCTCCCTGTTAAAGGATTTGCAGTATTTCTTAGAAAGGATTAAGACACCAGCAGATACAAGAGTGGAAGCAATGATGGTATAAAGGGTGAATAAAACGTACATGTTCTAACAGTATTTAAATCACCACATTGCCTAATTAGAATATCCCTCATACTGGAGTGAAATTATTAGACACACAGCTGCAATCTTTATGCCAGCCTTCTTAGTGCATCCTGCTTCATTTTAAATACACGTCTTGTCAGTCCACACAGCTTTTTCCTCTAACCCTCTTTTAATTCCCTCTGCCAGATTAACGTTGGGAACAGCCGCGCAGAGTGGCCGAGCACTCTGTTCATCTAATTGAATATGCCTTAGTGCCGATGAATAACAGTAAACCTGAATTACCCTCACTTTCTATGAACTCTTCATTGATCAGGAATGCGTTTTAAAGCCGGTGTAACAGACTGCAGCTTTACTGCGACCATGTTGGTTTACAGTGTTTCTAAATATACATACGAGATAAGTAAAGTGGTTTCATAACGCCTGGCTGAGTGCGGTGCCAGCTCTGACTCCGGGAAAAAGGATTCAGGAGGCGAGTATGGAGGAGTAGCAAACTCAGACCACAGGTAATCTCGCTGAATGGTTTTGCCGTTATTGAAGGAATAGTAGTGATTTTCAGCAGGGTTAAAGTGATGCTTCTATCTCTCTCTGTCCACATTTTCAGCTGTTGCCATGGATTCCAGAGGAGACAAATGGGCATCTTCTACCTACAGTACGAGTTGTGAGATGGATACAAAATACATCTTTGGAACGCGGAGGAACAGGTTCTGCTCTTTTCCAAACACATCCTCTTTTTTCTCTTAACATACCAGAATCAAAATAAGAAGGTGCAAGCATGTATTTTATGACATGAGCTGCACATTAAAAGCTAGAATTTTCTGAAATCCACAAGACTTCAAAAATTACATTCTTGAGAAGCCATTAAGATGTCAATGCCACCCAAATACAAGGCGCTAAATATGGTAATTTTCCGAACTCACATCCACTTGAACAGAAACAAGCCCACTCACTCGCTCCCCTCCTGCTGCCCTGCCAGGTGAAATTCATCACTGACAATTTAACTCGCAAAAAAAAAAAAAAATACCCAGAATGCATTCCGACCCCACCCTGACACATCAGCCCACCGAGAAGTATCCCACCTCCTCCTCCAGCAAGGGGGCAAAAACAGCTGGCAGCTATTTCTGCTCTGCGTGTGGAAGGATTTAATTGGTCCGATGTCGCGGGGGTCTGCAGCTGGAAACATGACATAACAGCGGCTCTGGGGTTGCCATGAGTGGGCACAGGGAGCTGGCAGGCCTGCACTCAGCACCCACAGAGAGGCAGCAATAGGCTATAGCACACAGACTCTTCACCACTTCAAATGGTGCACTTGCACCTCGCACATAAATTTAAAGGAACATTTTAATTTAGAGCCCGATTTATCACAAGGAAAATAAACTGGTTAAAAGGCATGGCATGGTGCCGTCTAGAAGCTGCATGATCCATTACCCTGCACTGGACAGAATAAACCACAAACAGACTTAAGGTCAGAGAAGGCTTCAAATGTATTTGTATTTTTAAATACAGAGGCATGTACAGAGGTCTTGTCAATGTAACATTTTAATCCTAGAGTAGTGCAGGAGTAGAAGGTAATGAGGTAAAAGCATGAATCCTATAGTACACTAAGTTCTGATTTTTTGTGGGTGTCTGAGGATGGCATGATTACTAGAATCCCTTGGTTTAAAATTGACTAAAGTTGGCTATATACATTTATATATAGTGCTCATGCAACAAATGGTTACCCAGTATATTACCCAAGTATACCCAGTCCCCCATTGGGAATCAACCTTGGACAAGTTTTGACCCAATGTTTGAGGACTTTTCTGTTAAAACACCTCCTGCTGACGTGACCTCCCTCATCGAGGTCTTCACTCCCTCTCGCCCACTACACTCTGCCAATGACGGATGCCTAGTCCAACCTTCACAACAGGGCCCTAAGTCTCCTTCTCCTCTGAAGTCCCCCTTGTGGAGGAATGAGTTACCAAACTCCATCTGATCTGCAGAGTCCCCTTTACACCTTTAAGAAAAAGCTAAAGACCCAACTCTTTCGTTAACACCTGCACACTGAATGATATTGATGCAAGTGATTATGTTGTTGGTGATATAGCGACGATAATGATTTTCAGGATGTTATTTTAGGACGATTAGGACATTCCAGTTGATAGATATTGATGTGGAAGCTGTTCATGTTTTGTTGATTATAAAGGGAAAAAATATTCCATAAACCTTCCTGTCGGTATTGTTGATGAAATTATTAAGACTTGACTTCACACAATAAGACTCAGTTGACTCAGATGGCTTATACATACAAGAATACTCCGGAGCAGAGCTGGAGTAGCAAGCACACGTCTGATGCTGTGTCCCTGCTATGCCAATTCTCCCGAACTCTTCGACAGGCTTTGCATATATAGAAAATACATTATTGACGTCAGAGTCACACTGACCTAAACTAATCTGTGTAGTACAATTTGGAACAGACACTAAGTCTACCAAACATGCAGATATAAAGGGGAAGACCCTTGACACACTAAGCTGTCCTTGGTTTCTAGTCACAGCCGAACTCTATCAGGTCTGACTGACATTAGAGAACAGTGAAAAAACATAATGATGTTTGTACACTTAAATCTTAAAACATAGGTACAGAAATTCCACCACAAGTATCTGTGTCTGATCTGGCTTGAAGCTGTTTGTTTGCACTTCTGTTTCCTCCTCTCTAGATCCTCACTCGTTGTGTAAATTGCTTCGGACAAAAGTATCTGCTAAATGAAAGTTGGACATTGAGATTGTAAAACTGTAGCCACATGTAGAGGGAGGATTTCTTGTTCTGGAACAAAATTTGGATGGAAAAAAGACCAGATGGACTTGTTAGCACATTAAGCCTGTCTTCACTTTAACCGTTTTAACTGTGGGCGAATGGGGATCAGCGGCAGAGTCGGTAGTCCCTCAACCGGAAGGTCCTGCAGGCACATGTCCGATGTAACGTTGGGAATGACACTTCAGGAAGTTAAGTTCCCGCTGCATCAGCGTCAGCCTATGAATGTGTATGAATGGATTAGATACTTCTGATGGACTCACTACATAGCAGCCTCTGCCATCTGTGTGTGAATGTATAGGTGTGACCTGTATGTAAAAGCACTTTGACTAGTCAGAAGACTAGAAAAGCACTACACAAGCTGAAGTCCATTTACCACTTACTACAGGATATACTCATGAGATAAATAGCACATGCACATACAGCTTTGTGACGTGTGCACTCAACTGAATCGTTTCCTGCTTTAAAAAAAGCGAAATAAAAAAAAGCATTCTCTCTGTTGTCCGACCGAATAACCTGCAGACGAGGTGGTACACACAAAAAAAAGTAAATTACAACACTTTATCACAAAAGAGTTCAATGAATGAAGAAGAGCGAGTCTAAGTCTTATCTGCAGTTGTTTCTGGGCCATGTTTTTGGCGATGTTGAAACAAGTGCTGCAGCAATCAATTCCATCCAATTTGAATTGTAAATTGAACGCCTGATGGATTAAAGCATCCGTGACGGCTGTTGTAATGGGCAGGGTTGCAATCGATCCAAATTCTGATTTTGAATTATAACATAAAATTAGACGGACGCAAACAACTGTGCCACACTGCAGGAGGCAGAAGCCGGTCCTGGCACTGAGGGAGAGGAGTGGAAGGAGGGACAGTGGTGTTAGGGAGGGGGAAGGGGGGAGACATGGTGGTAGAGGACGGAAAAGAGAGAAGGAGGAAAGGGAAGGGAAGGGAGTGTCATTGATATGAAGAGGGAGGAGGGTGTTTTTTGTTCGGCTTGGCAGCTTGAGTTGAGCGATGCTGCAGGCTGGCTCGCCCATATGTCACTACCGCTTCCTCAGGCCCAGCTGTGAGGAGCAGGGAAATATGCTGGGACATTGTGTAAAGGTGTGTGTGTGTGTGTGTGTGTGTGTGTCTGTGAGAAGAGTTAAAGTAGTTGTTTGTGTGAGAAAGAAAGAAAATTGAGGGAGTGTGTGTGTGTGTGTAGGACAGCAAGAGATCGAGTGGGTAAAGTGCGAAAAACTGTGCAATCCATTATTTCTTAACGGGGCGGTAATCAAACACTGCTGGCTGCCTTACTCTGGCTAAAACACAACTACACAAACTCATACACACTTTGTCACACACACACACACACACACACACACACACACACACACACACACACACACACACACACACACACACACACACACACACACACACACACACACACACACACACACACACACACACACAACGACAACACGTGCAGGCAATAACCAAGGCCATGCACCTGCTTGAATACAGAAATGAAATTCACCTCAGCATGGACTCAAACATGCACACCTGCACACACACACACCTGCACACACACACACACACACACACACACACACACACACACACACACACACACACACTGCCCTCTGCATTCTGATAGGTGTTTGAGCCGGCCAAAAACTTGATTTGTCCTTCAGACTGTCAGTAATGGGCTTTCATGGACAGATGTTCCTACTCCTGCTGACCTCAGGCACTGGCCACAGTGTTCATCAAACACACAATAACAGTCTTTACAGAAACACACACAATCTTATACACACACTTTGAACAAGCCAATAGGGCTGACCTTTTAATTTTTTTTTGTTTGACCTTTCACGCACAGAGAACCAATGGGTGTAAATTTACTATTATCTGTAGTAATGTAAAAATTAGGGGAAGACAAATGTCGCACTGTGTAGTGTGACATACAGTGGATTCAGCAGGAGGGAAAGTGTGGTTGGTGTTTTTGGTTTCTCAACTTTGAGGTCCTGATCCCTGAGGGCATTGTGAGACAGTTGTGGGGGTGGGGGGGGGGGGGGGGAACCTATAAAAAATCAACTAACATATTTTTCACGTTTCTGGAATCTGAACGCCGTCATGAGCAGCTGTACACAAATCCCATGAGAACTACAAGATCACGCGGGAATAGGGAGATCGCATGCTTACGGTCTATGGCATAGAGTGGACGGTCAATGACTGTGCGCTGGTTGCAGGATATAAACATCATTGTGAATTTTCCTGAATATTTCCTGCTGCACTCTCACATAAGCTCACCTTGACTTCACATGGAAAATTTACTAGGGGCCTCGCAGGAAATATTCTGGACAAAGTCGGAGTGAAAAATGTGTCTGTTTGCGTTCACACATGCAGCTCACCCTGAAGTTTTGTGGATGCGTGAAAACACCAAAAAACAAAAAGCATACGCTGTGTTTCTTTTGTGTACTTGTGGACGCTAAGTGCACCTTTAAGTGTCCACAACCAGCAGAGACAGAGCGGGCCAAGAACAATTCCTCTTAATAACACCGATAAATGGCAGGGGATTGTTTTTTAAGGTCATCCAGATCTGGCAGTTGCTCCTGCTAAGTTGGCAGGAGACAAATTAGGCCGTTTTTTTTCCCTCCTTCTCCAGGTGCCTCAAAGGTATTGAAGGAATGGAAAGATTTACAACTATCTACAGCCCTGAGATAAGAGCCATTTAAACTCTTGTATGTACAAGATGACCTTTTGAAAAATGTTTGATTTCTTAGGAAAAGAAAGCCTGTATTTTAATGTAATAGCTACTCAAATACCAACATTTTTTTTTTTTTTTTTACTAAACATATCCTCAGGGATTCAGGGCAGCTATCTTACTTT